>NW_008601911.1:0-1554 GCF_000691845.1 Merops nubicus
CACTTGGTGAGGATGCTGCCGATGATGACGGCCTCCCGCAGCGTGCAGGTCCCCGACTCGCACAGCGGGATGAGGATCCCTGCAGGGGGGCAAGAGTCAGGGCAGGCACAGCCCGGGTGTGAAGCTGCTTCTCCAAAACACATCCGACCCCAAGAGGTAAGATAAGAGCCTCAGCTGCTGTTACAGGGGTCGCAGCATCTCCCTGACATGAGCCCCAAGCACCTCAGGCTGCCAGGTGAGACCGAGATCAGATCTGAGACTGTTCATAACCTGCCATCAGTCAAGGAATCATAGAATCCCAGGTTGGAGGGGATCACCTGGTCCAACCTTTCTTGGCAAAAGCCTGGTCTAAGATGGCCCAGCTGAATCCTAGAGATGTCCAATGCTGAGGAAGATCAACCTCTAAAAGAACCTCAATACACACAGCACTGGCTGCAGCAGCTCTGTCCACCTACAGCACTCATCCCCCACCCTCCCCAAACAGCTCCCTGGGGTTTGGAAGCCACTTCATCCACCAAGGGAGGACTCCCTGCATCTCCTTCACCAGCCCCTGCAGGGGACACACAGTGTCCTGTCACACCACAGGGGTGAGAGGCTCCCGGGCAGGAAGAGCAGCCCCCCAGGGAGTCCCCACCTTTGAACCAGGCTGCTGGTTTGAACAGAGCCTTCTTCAAAGCCATGTAGAGGTGGAAATTGAGGCGTTTGTACTCGGCGATGTCGTCCCTGACCCGTGGCAGCAGCACCAGGTTGTAGAACCGCTGGGCCATCCTCTCCTTCAGGTTGGATGAAAATATCCTGGGAAAAGCAAAGCGCAAAGTGAGGTGTGGAAAAGGAGGTCGGGCAGGGAACAGGTAGGGATTTTGTAGATCTGGCCCCAGTTTTGGAAAGAAAAAGTTAAAGAATCCCACAGTGGCAGCTCCCAGAGCTGATCTCACCTGGTGGCTTGGTACATGGCAGCTGCTGTCCACGTCTCTGGCTCTGTGATGTAGAGGATCTGCTCCCAGTTGGACAAGGCAGGAATGATCTTAAATGCCTTGGGGAGTTTCCCACTCCTGTATTTGGACAGCACCTTAAAAGACACGGACACGGGCCAGGCTGTGACATGTGGGCAGTGACAGCAGAGCTGTGAGACTTGTGTCAACCATCACGACAAGCCTGTCCCCTCCATGGTAAGAAAGGACCATCCCAGATCCTACGGAAGGACCATCACAGGCTCATCCTGAGCACGGTGCTCAGGAGATCATCCCTGGGAAACACCCTGAAAGCCTACAGTGTCTGGTCCTACCCAAACCCCTGAGGGTGGGGCTGGCCCCTCAGCGGGACAGGGGTGGCTTTGGCCTCACCTCTCTGACGCCCCTGTAGACCTCCAGGACACGGGGATCCAGCTGGGGCATGGGGCAGCCCGAGACCTCGGACAGCGCCGTGTCCACCTCGGTCTGCTTCTCGGTGATCTTCTCCAGGATGATGTCTGCCAGCGTGCGCCTGGGGCCCGGCAGGGACGGGCGGAAAAACGGCCATCAGGGGCCGTGCTGGGGGCAGCTGCCGCCCCGTACG
>NW_008601912.1:0-338 GCF_000691845.1 Merops nubicus
CCTTGGGCTTGTCTTGAGCAGCATCTGTCAGGACAAATGGTGAACCTTGTATCAGCCGCCAGCAGGTGAGGTGTTGGAGAGAGCATCTCCCCTTACCTGGAGTCAGGGGTAGCAGCTTTAGCCAGGGAAGAACAGGGCCAGGGTTTGGCCAGGAAGTGGTGCTGAGGTGGGAGCTGTCTGCTCCCAAGCATGACCCCGTCCCACAGGCAGCCCTGAGGCAGGAGGGCGGCAGCTTTTTGTGTGTGTAAGTCGGAGCAGAGAGGTGCAGGGCAGGAGGCACGGTGCCACTGGCCCTCGCCACGCTGGCAGGCAGAGGAGCTGCAGCAGGCTCTGCTTTT
>NW_008601912.1:350-1969 GCF_000691845.1 Merops nubicus
CCCTCAGGCACGCACGGGGGTGCCAGGGGCCGTGGGGCAGGAGTGTGGTGTGGGGGACACGGCGTTGGTCCCAGCATTGGGCAGGGCAGAGCGAGGTGCCCCTAGGGAGAGTGACCCGCACGCTGCAGGGGCAAGGTGCTCTGGGGGCAGAGCCAGGTGACCCACGGGGGTGGAAGGCAGCAAAGCTTTTCCAGACCCGCAGCCAAGTCCAGGAGCACGGGGACGCTGCGGCAGCTGAACCCAGATTTCCTGAGCCAGCTCCCAGTGCCCTGGCCCCGAGGCCTTGGCAACTTGCGTGCTCCAGCAGCAGGTCATGGGAGCACCTTGTCCCATAGTAACTGTACCTCCTCTTCCTGTTTGAAGTGATAAACGAGCTGGACGGCCTGGCCAAAGGCCCGGAGATGGAGCACCGGGCTGCGGGCTATGCCCGCCAAGTGCAGGAGAGAGCCAGGAAGTCCATCGAGTTCCTGGAGGAGCGATTTGAGAGCCGGGACAACTGCTTGAGGGCTCTGACCAGCCGAGGCAACGAGCTGGAGTCCATCTCCTTCCGCAGCGAAGACACCACTGGCCAGCAGGTAAGGGGCATCCTGGCCCCGGGAGGACGGCATGCAGGGGTAGTGATGCCAAGGATTGGAGGCTCTTTGCCACCTCCTTGAGGGAGACCATGGCCCCTGGGGTCCTTGAGCTCTGGGTAGGGGATGTCTCTGTCCCCACCTCTGCAGGCTCCCCCAGACAGCATGTGCCCTGGCTCCTGGCAGCCCTGCTCTCCACTGAGCTGTGGCAGTGTCTCAAGGGCAGCACAGAGATCAGGGTGGTGGGGTTGCAGATTTTTTACTGCCAGGAGTAACATTGCCCTTTTCCACCAGGGAAACAACGATGACCTGATTCTGTCCTGCTGCCTCCACTATTGCAATGACAAGGCCAAGGACTTCATGCCCTCCAACAAAGGTAGAATGTCCTCACGTCCTCTTTGTCCCTTCTCTGTTGCATTCCACAGACTCCTCCTGTTCCTCTTTTCATGGCCCTTGAAGCCAATTTCTCCCACATTTTGCCTCTTTCAACACCAAGGTGCCACCTCCTGCCTCCGGTCAGCCCCAGGCTGTGGCCCTCCCACCACACTGCCAAATGCACACCTCATGGCGCTTGGGGGATGCCCCAGCCCGTGAGAAGCCCACCATAAATGTCCCCAGAGCCCTTCTGAGGTCCTGGCACCATGAAGGGCCAGAAGGAGCCTCCTCCCTGTGAGCCCTGCAGCCCTTTTCCCTCCGGATGCCCAGCTGGCATCGGCCACGCATGCTGGGACCAGACAGCCCCCGGGCTGTTGCCAGGGCAGTGGGGATGGGAATCGCATCAGCAGCTGCCCAAGAAATCAACCCACATTTGTCAGTGCGAATTCTTAGCAGCTTAACTTGTCAGATTCACAGAGAAACCGTCACCAAATGTTTATGTGCAAATGATGCTGAATTTTGAAATCATGTGGATTATGGGGAATGGGGCCTGACAAGCTGACAGCCTCTGGTTTGTAACAAGGAGGCGCGTCACCAGCGCGCAGCAGAGGATGTTTATTGTTACACATTTCTTAAAGTGTCCGCACAGAACCTCCCGCTTTCGGCAGCCCT
>NW_008601913.1:0-4667 GCF_000691845.1 Merops nubicus
TTATATTTATATTTATATTTATATTTGACTGCCTTCCAATACCTAAAGGGCACCTACAGGAAGGCTGGAGAGGGACTTTTCACAAAAGTGTGCAGCAACAGGGCAAGGGGAAATGTTTTTAAACTGAAGGAGAGCAGGTTTAGACTAGATCTTAGCAAGAAGTTTCTTCAGGATGAGGGTGTTGAGACTCTGGAATAGATTGCCAGAGAGGTTGTGGATGCCCCTCCCTGGAAGTGTTTAAGGCCAGGTTAGATGAGGCCTTGAGCAACTTGGTCTAGTTGAGAGGCATCCCTGCCCATGTCAAGGAGGTTGGATTAGATGATCCCTGGGGTCCCTTCCAGCCTAAGCCATTCAGTGAATTACCAGTACTTTGCACCAGAGACAATATTTTTTTCTCTGTCTTGTCTGTGGGCCTTGTCCTGACAGGGGCAAAGTTTTAGAAGAGTATCAGCTGTCATTTTGTTTGAAGGAGGTGAATTGCTCTGATCCTGCATGACAATGACCTCATGCGCTTCCCAGGCAAATATCTCAGCACTCAGTTACAAGTAAGTTGGAGACACTTTCTCACAGGATCCTCTGAACTACAGCTCAGCCACAACCAGTTAGTTCTCTTATCTCTTTGAAGGTCTGTGTTGTCAATACCGTGGAGTCTGGGTCACCACATAGATCAATTTTTTAGTATTAGGAGATGTTGGGAAATACAAGCCTGTTTAGTGCAACTGTCTTGAAAAAGCTAAAGCTATCTAGCATTGCCATAGTTGAAGTTATTTCTTTTGTAGTGAAAATATTTACAAAACCTGTAATTTCCACATTATTTCCATGTTGAAAAAAATCCCATTTTTTGAAGTTGGTGAATAAACATGTCAAAAGTTCTCATTAAAGGGACTTTTGAATTCATAGGACTTAAACTAAAAAAAAAAAAAAAGAATAAACCAAAGCAAAAACAACCAAACAACAACTTGCAGTGGAAAAAGTCTGGGATTTGGAAAGTAAGGTATGAAAATAATACTTGTCTTTTTTACTTTGAATTTTATCTGAAATACATAAAAAGTGTAGTAGTTGTTGATTCACATTTTTTCAGTGAATAGAAAATTCAGCAGAAGTACTGCTAAATGTAGTACACTTGTTACAGAGTTTGTGAATGTTAGATTTGTAAATAAGCTAGTTCCTGCTAAAATAGATGGATAGGGCTGGTGTTGTGTTGTTAATTAACTTATAACACACGTAAGGAGTTCAAAAGTATTATGCCTGTGCCATACAGTAGGATCAAGGTCCACACTAGAAATTGAAATATTAGCTCTTTTTTATTCATAAGCCAATTGCTTTCTTGCTGATTTTATAGGTATTTGCAATTGAATTGGATTTTATATTCTCTGAAACCACCTCCTTCTTTGATTGCATGTAAGCTTCTAGTGAAGGTAAATTTTCTGAGCTTGTGACATCCTTAGCAACACATTATCAGGACATCAAATGCTGGGTCAAAAAAGGTCAGGTGCCTCATTGCAAGAACAGTAAGCTTTTACAGGAAGGCTGTCCAGTGAGGTGAACATTCCCAGCACTCCAGGTTTCTTCAGGGGACCGTTAGCCAGCATAATATTAAATGTTGTTATCAGTTACAAGTGGTGCAAAGATGGAAGGAAAAGCAAAAGCCCTGTATTCTTCTACAACACACCTCAAATAGATAGGCTGAAGGTCAGGCAGATGTGTTAGTTTGAGAGTTACACTTTTCAAATATTTAGAAAACAAAATAATAATTAAAAGCTATTCTAGGAAAGAAATATCTGTCCTCCAGAAAGCTTATTTGCATTTTTTTTTTCTGAACTTGAAGCTATCTAGTAATTTGAACATTTCAAAGACTGGCACGACTGAGAGACAATTCATTAAAATATGAAGCACATTTTAAACCACAGATGTAGTTAAGTCTGCAAGATATTCTACTGAATTGTGATGGATTCTTCATTCTTGAAAACTGTGACATTAAAAATAGTCATTCTTCCATAGAGGACACACTTGTCCAAACAGAAATAATTCATTCCTGAAAACCACATGATCTATGTTGTGCTGTTGGCCAGACTAGCCTGCTACAGTGGTAGCCTGGGATTATTTATGGGTGTATCCATGAGGCTCTGCCTGCTGAAGAACCAGTCACTTATTTTGGTTCTAGATTTTTTCATTGATTACTGGCTTTGTTTTAACTTGATTTCTTTTTAGTGCACATTTACCAAGAAAAAAAAAAATAAATTACCATTTTGTGGGGAAAAAGTGGGAAAATCTTTTTCTTCATTTCCTCATGCACCTGTTTAGCTGCAAGACAAGAGAGTGAATAAGAGAGCCAGAAAGCTGTAGGCAAAGGCTATATTGGGTGATGGATGCCTCTTGATGTTCACCATGTAGAAAGACTTGGTAGCTCCTATCTGAGAATATCACAGGTACAGACAACAGAAGCATACGTATCTTATTTAAAGGATGACAGAACACTTTTGCTGTTGCTTCAGCTTTGGGGATGTTCTTCTGTTCTCCAGGCAAAGCAACTGTTGAAGGAAGTGAGGGCTAGGCTGCAAGCAGAGCAAGGTCTAGGAAGTAAAGTACAGTGTTAAGTAGCTTCAAGTTCTCTTCCCGACACCTGTAACAAACTGAAATGGTGCAAAATCCACATTGTTGGTTTTACTCCCTTACCTGCTACAGTTTGAGAAGAGCCATTACCCTACAACCAGCTTTTTCCTGCTCTGGCTGTGAGTAAAGAGGCACACAGTGCTTTTGCTGATATATGGATGCTTATGCAGGCTGCAGAGAAGTTTCTTGCTTTTAAATTACTGCAAGGGCATCCAGGCTGGTCTAAAATTAGGCTTTTTGTATTTGAGAGCTTGGATGGATCTGTGTAACCCTTCTGTTCTTTCCTATACCCCAAAGTTTTGCCTGACTTAGATCTCTTGAATGCTGGAGTATTTTTGTTTGAGAAATGATCACAATGGAAGCATAACTTCTTTGTTAGTTAATTCATAGGCTCTTATGAACAGAGCAATTAAACTGCTGTTAAAAGTGAATATATATGACAAGAATTTATTTATGCATATTTAGAAAGAGCTTGAGGATGAGCCCAGTGGAAAAACCTCAAAGTGAAAAATGCTATGACTAAACAAATGATGCTGGTTTACGTAATGTCTCCTTTATGGAAAAAAAATGTAATTCACATTACATTGGTTTTGCCTCCCCAGATTGCCTTTCTGAGGGAGCCAGAAAATTTGCTTTTGTCAGAAATGATTGCTGGGTTTGTTTTGTTCATTTTTAAATTTTTTAAAATTGTGGAAAAAAAGCAAAAATTCACTGTGAATATTTCCTTCTCTGTTGTGTTGCATCAGTAAATTAATGGCCACATATATGAATTCTTTTTTTCTTACCTGCCTACAAGCTTTTTCTCCCCACCAAAAGGTGAAGAATTTGAACTACCAAGAAATTTAAGAGAATATTTTGAAGATTTTTTTTTTAACAAACATGGTTTTCAGTGATTTAAACTAGACTTAAGCTAAGGCAGAGAGGGAGAAGAAAGAGCAAAAATCTGTGAGAGAAAGAGAGGAACAACTAGCTATCCCTCATCTATATCAGTCTAGCTTTTTAAAGATCTTTTCTATTTTAAGTTAATCTCTGCTTTGACTTAAATATCTTAATTAGTCTTGGCACAATTGCTGTGCTCAGCGATTGTGATCTTTTACAAGGTGTTGTGGCATATTATTACAGTGAAACTGCACTTACCAGAGTTACTGAGGGGTGAGTCATAACATCTTAAAAGATGTCTGTCTGTCTCTGTCTTTGGAAATCTAGTTCCTGAAATGGCTATACTGCAACACTGCATGGTGAAAGATTGTAACAAGTCAAAGATGCTTCTTGGATGCCATCCTTCTCGTATCCTGGTGGAGTGGTACCTGCTGATCTTTAGCTACTTCACTGAGAGAATTCTTCTCTGAATTGATGAGGAACTGGCATAATTCAGAGGTGATGCAAAGACACTCTGAAGGTGAATATGAATTTTGGACACACTGTATGTTTTTACCTGATAATGGTCAAATAATTCCACCTTATGATTCCATGCATGTCTCAAGGAAGTTGAAGTTCCCTGCAGCCCTAGCAGTAGGCAAGAATGAATACAGTTCATTTGGCAGTGTATTTCAGAATAACCTGTAGAGTAGCTACAAATTCCAGATTTATTTCTCAGGTGAGGCAGTGAAAGCAGTTTTATTGTAGATAAACTGACACTGGAAACAAGCTCCCAAAAAACAGCATTCCTAGGGGCAGGAACTGTTTGCCTGCTAAAGAAAAAACTGAGATAGGGCCATTTTATTGTGGGTAAACTGACACATGAAACAAGCTCTCCCTTCCCCTTACAGCATTCCTATGTGTAGCAACTGTTTGCCTGCAAAAGAAAATCCCAGACAGGGCCATGGCAGCCTTTGAAGGACTGTGTGTGACTAAAAGTTTTAATGCACGACAAATAAACATACATGAACTCTCAGACACTACCAGGTATTCTGCTGGAAAAATAAGCCACAAAAAGAGATGCACACTGGTACTCACAGTCATGTCCTCTATGCAAATGCACGCAGCTTGGGCAACAAACAGGATGCCGTGGGACAGGATGCAACAAACATTCCCACGACTGGAATGCAGGGATA
>NW_008601914.1:0-35958 GCF_000691845.1 Merops nubicus
CGGGAGCGGAGGCGCTCCCGCAGCAGGGCGAGGAAGCGGAGAGCCCGCAGCCGCAGCAGGAGCCAGAGTCGAACACGCAGCCGGAGCAGAAGTCGCAGTTCCTCCCGATCCAGGAGCAGGGGTAAAAAGAGATCGAGCAGCAGAGGAAAAAATAGTGAAACTCCCAAAACAAAGTGAGAATTCATTTGAGAAATTGCAGATTGGTCGAACATAGAGCTGACAAAAAAAAAATCTTTCCGGTAGGGCATCAGATACATTTGAGTTTTAAATAAAGTGTTCTTGCACATAAAAATGTTTCTTCCTAATAAAGGAACCTAGTTCATTGTGTGCTAAGCTTCAGAAAATTAAAAGTTTAAGAAGTCCTATGTAAGGTGTGAATGTCAAGTACTCTAGCTACTCTGTCCCTCCGAACTGCTGCAACACCTGGATGCATATTGAGTACAAATAGAAAGAGAAGTAAAGCTCCTTTGGTATATGCTTATTTCTGCGTTACGTGTGTGTTAAGTGTTTACTGTCCCTGTATAAGGAGTTGGTACAGAACAGCCAGCGTGCTGTAGATTCACACCACAGCACACTGCAAGTTGAAGCCTGTGTAGAAGACTGCCGTTTGTATTTTCCACCTGTTTACAGGAAATCTCTTTCTAGACAAAGTAAATATAATCATGTTACGAGTTGGAGAAAAGGGATCTAAAAGACATCAGTGTTTGATTGTACAATATTTGCCCAGTAGGAGCTTTGTGGTCACAAGTGTTGGATTGTTCCCTCTGCCCTGACTGAGCTAATTGCCTGGAGGGATTGCAGTAGGCTAAAACCATGTAGGAAGTACATGGAAAAACAATCGATTTATTCAGTACCTTAATCCTCAAGTAAGAGTGAAGACTATGCACTTGTTCTCCTCAAGTGTGGATAGAAAATACTTGGCATACCTCTCGGTGGCATGCCATTTGCAGTTGAAAACAACAGGTCCTGTGGTGGAGTGGTGGAAAAGTGCACATCTGGTAACTGGAGATGCATGTGTAGCTGTGAAGGCTTGAGATAGTTGCAGAGTGGGTAAAGAAACCAATGGGTTTATACGTGAAACAATACTGTAGGCTTTTGGGAGAGGAGGGCTTGACTTAAAGCCCTCTTAGGCTTATTTTATGAACAGTTTAAGGCACCCTACTGGCTGGCTTCCCCACAGTCAAGGTGGAGAGTAGGGTACATAAAATTGAAGTTATCAGGACAAAACCTTTTTGAAGTTGCAGCTATATTAGCAAAGTATCTACAAATAGAAAAAAATCCTTACAAATATTTCTTCACTTTTAAATGAAAGATTGGTGCTGTTAGATGGACTGTACTTCACACAGCTTAACTTCAGGTTAACTTAGCTTAACTTAGACACCTGGAGGGAGCAGCTGGTGGCACTGGAGGTGGAGGTGCCCTGAGTGGTCTGCGGAGATACCTCCCTCTCATCTGCTTCTCCACAGAACCTAGGCTCCTGCCTTTGGAGTACGGTTCAGGCCACCTAAGTTGAAGCCTAAAGCAGAGGTGAAGTGCTCCCAAATAGGTACTCATTAAGAGTCAACAATGTAACATCAAAAATCGGGATATCCAAACTTTGCCATAGCATTCCTCACAGCAAGAACGTTTTTCTTTCCCCCAGGAGAGTTTAGAGTGAATGAATGTTGCTTCTGGATATTAATACATATATATATATATATATTTTTGCTTTTCTAAATGCATTCTGCACCTAGCATGCTGATTATACATTTTCCTTCTATTCATGTGTAACTGTTGTCCGATATGGAGTAATACAACAAAAGTGCTATATCTCAATGTTCAGTTCAAACCAGACTTTCACTATATATCGTCAGAACTGTAGGCGGAATTGTAGCTTAGTTAATTTGAGTAAATGTTTTAGTTATTAACAAATGTAGGAACTGTAATTTAATAGCATAACTTTTGAAATAACTTTGTTTGAAAGGCGTATTTCAAAGGATAGACAGCACTAGGTTTTAAATTCTATTTGAGAAATGTGCAACCACCAGTTTCTCATAATGTATCTTTTCCTGACTAGACCTTAAAGACAGATGTTCCCCAAGGTTTCTATTTTTTCATAGCTGCTCACTTGTCTAGTTGGGTCTCTTGTGCAGAACATGGCAAACTCCGGTCAGTTCACTGGATCAGAACTGAACTGGCATTTCCTGCTGGCCACCAGCAGGCCAGTAGCATCTTCCTGTCATTGGTGCTGCCTTGCTGCCCACACCTCACGCTGCTGAGCCAGCCTGAAGAAGAGCTGGCTCTGGTGGGAGAGCTGGCTCATGCCCTCCGTGGCATGTTCTGCATCCTGTGTCACGGGGTCAGGCTGTCGCTGAGCACGATCCAAGCGAAATCAGTGACCCAGCTCTAACAGAAGCGGTGAAACGGGTGGTGGGAACCTGTGAGCAGTCAGGTGAAATGAGCAAAACAGGCCTCTGCAGGATTAGAAACCAAGTGCCAGCTAAGACCCATGTGAGAATTCCGCAGGTGATTAGGCTCCTGTCCCCACGGTTTTGTAATGAGATCTTGGAAGCTGAGCTGCTGGTTTGTTGTTGGGTTTTTTTGTTTGGGTGTTTTTTGTTGTTGTTTTGTTTTTGTGGTGTTTTTTTTTTTTTTTTCTGGTTTTTTTTTTTTTAAATAATTCTTTTAATTAAATAAAAAAACTTGCTCAGAGATGCATGTAAAAATTTAAATATACTTTATTTCTGCTACTATAATGGCTGGAGTTCCAAGGGGTTTTTTTCTTGAGGTCTGGACCCAAACTTAGTGGCTATGCCTGTGCCGTGTAGGAGTGGCAGCTGTAATTATCAATCACTTTCACATGCAGTCTGTTTGTTGCAGAGAAATTGAGTGCTGTAGATGTGACATTTACTTTGCATTTGTTAGCATGAAACCTGGAATTCAACCAGTTTTCTGACTTCAGAGCTCATACATTTCAGTATTGTTTCTCTACGTCATAATCTTAAGTAGTGTTGTATGCATGGTTTTGTGTTTCCTTATTAGCTGAGTGAGCTATTTATTCTGAAGAGACAAAAACACTAGACAGTTTTAAATATTAAGCTCAATTCTTTTTCCGAAGGGGAGAAGTCCCAGAAGAGCACAGAAAGTATTTAAATTTGCAAGGAACAACTTGTTCTCACTGCGTGTTATTCTACATATTCCCCATAAAAGGACCTCATAAAGTGAATTAATAGTGGCCGAGTTTTGTTTTGTTCTTAGTGACAGCTTAAAAGCAGTGGCTTTCAAAATGATTCTCTTTCCGGTTGTGAATTCTGCAGGGATCGCTGAAGCAGGCGGCAGGGGCCCTCCTCCAGCGGGAGGAGCGCAGCCCAGCGCGGCCCCAGCGGCCGGGCCGCAGTTTGCCGGGGGCAGAGGGGAGTGGCGGGACTGCCCAGCAGCATTCAGGTGTCAGGGAGCCGGGCCTGCCCCCCTCGCAGCTGCGAGCTGCGCAAGTGTCACGGGAAGCCCCCAGCTGCTTCCATGGGATGTCCCAGAGAAGGAACCACCATCAGGAGCCACCAACACAGGGGTCAGGAGGGGTAGCACACCTGGGCTCTCACCCCTTACAGAGCAGGAAGCAGCACACATGGAAAGACCTTGCCCTCCCTGCCCCTTCCCTTGCTCCTAGGGCAGATGGTCCGAAATGCATCCCACAGCGTCTCCACTCTGCCCGCTGGTGCCAGCATGTCCCTCAGACTCAGTGCCACACTACTGCACTCCATGCATCAGGAATGGCCCTGAAGTTTACTAGTGACATTCCTGCACACTGAATAACATTTCAAAAGAAGTGCAAGAGCCTATTACGCTATTGCATTCTGTCCTGTATTAGCACCTCTTACAAAACATCCAAGTCTAGGCTAGTTAATAACATAAAAGCTTAATTTGCTTTCTTACATTATCTAAAGGTGCATCTGATTTTGCTTTTACTCTTAAGTTAATCATAATTAAAATAAAGCCCTATTGTTCAACGTATCCTTATACTCAGCACCAATGTAACAGCAGAATTCACCATCTCCAATTGAAAAAAAACAAAAACACCCACAACATTGACAAGTTACAGTTGGTAAACTATGAAATGAGTTACAAAGCAAGCCACACAAGCGTAACTAACCCATGGCACATGGTAACTTCACAAAGGCAGCCACAGGCCAACCATCATCAGAGCGCTAACTCAAAAGGAACATCTGTTCAGGAAGGGCCTTTTCAAACAAAAGACCAAGATTCAGCGATGAGGACGCTCAAGCCAACAATCACTTGCCTAAACAATCCAGAAACTGATTCTTTAGCTTCCCCCTGACTCTCACCCATAAAACAGGAAACTGAAGAAACAAAACTATTTCACACCTGTAAGAAATGCCCTAAGATGTTAAGTTTTCCCCATGTTTTTATGGGTAACATCAACCTGTTCCGTTCTTTTAGAAAGCTGGAGAACACAATATCTGAGGAATTCTTGGATGAGAGTGATTGTGAATGTTTCATTGACTTAATCATAATTCTGTGTAAGGAATCAAATAGCCTGTATTATCCAGAACCCTCTCTCAGCATGTGGTATATTTTAATTTTCAAATGAAATGGCACAACCACACCAATTTAACATCCACTTTAATAAATTCAAGTTTAATGTGGTAAGCCTTCCAAAAGCGTGATAATTTATTGCTTTCTGTACAATTTAAACAGATGTAAATAACTGATCTTGGACAGAGTATACTCACGTTTTTTAATGAAGTGCTCAAGAACAGGTTAAGCACTGTAATAAAATTTCCCTTTTTTTAAGCTAGCACTGAGTAGCCTCTTCTTTCCTCTGCAAACACCAGAATTAATTACATATAAACACACAGCAATGGTGTAA
This sequence comes from Merops nubicus, assembly GCF_000691845.1. Taxonomy (NCBI): domain Eukaryota; kingdom Metazoa; phylum Chordata; class Aves; order Coraciiformes; family Meropidae; genus Merops; species Merops nubicus. The sequence continues at coordinate 4,868 of NW_008601914.1, forward strand.
AAATGGACATTTATTACAACTAAACCAATGTGACAGACAGAGGTCAAACAGTTTATTTGTCACAACCACAAAAAAGCTTAATCCAGCCAAGCACACACAGGGGACAGTGTAAACTTTAAAAACATGTTTGATACATATAAAATTGCTTCAGGTGTGACTTAACAGTACCACCTCAACTTCACACACACAGTCGCTCCGCTACCACTTTATCCTCATCAATCCCTGCACATTGGGCACTGGGGAAATGCAAACAGCTGCTTCTGCGTGCATACAAATGGTCTCTAGTGATCTTAACGTCTTTAAACACTTCCCAGGGACCGCGCCGACACACGGCAGAACTTGGCTACACCAGTGTGGCACTACCTCCTCAAAACTCAAAAACGTACATGAATCAAGTGTCTTCAAGTGAAACTGGTTTAGTTTATAACAACTGAAAGTCTGCTCGAAGTGTCAAAATATTACTCGATACCACTTTACACGACTTGCAGTGAAGCTACTATACTAATCTAACACTTAAAAGCTCTCACTGCAAATTAGTTGGTTCCACTGCACATCATGCAGCAGTTTCATAAAGGATGTCACATGTTAAAGGTGTAAGTTAAGAAAAGCAGTTAAAGTGACATTGACACTTAGTGTGTGGGGCGTTTTAAAGGTACCTATATATCCATTGAAGTATAACTATAAAACACCAATAACACAAATTTCTAGAGTTTGCAAGAAAATAACAGAACGTCCCTTTTTGTAAAGCTCCTTCTTTCCCCATCTTCAAAAGTATCCAATTTTCATTATTCACCTCGTCTCTATGCAGACAGAAAGCCTATCTCCTTCCTTATACTTACATCAGACCTAAAAATAGTTTTATTTGGATTTTTTTTTTTTTAAATAGATGCGTTCCCTTTTTAGTATAGTAACTTGCACAGTTTTGCTCAAGGTAGCTACACTTCATTTCTAATGAGTTGAAGAGTATGCAGTTTTCTTCCAAAAAGCAGTTATCACCTTAACAGTTTTTACCAGTTTGATATGCAGATCCTAACAAGATTCTTTGGTATCATGACAAATTCAGTAGTAAACAGGTATTTCCAATCTTTATGCATCAACTGAACTAAGCAGAATTACCACAAATGGCGACTAAAACGCAGATGAACAAAAGTCTTTGGTTGCATAAACACAAATTTTGCTACACCAGAACATTTCATATTTGGAGTTGTCCATGTAGGTTCTTTTCATTTAGATATGCTATGTCATGATGATACATTTATTTCCTGAAGTCAAGTTTGCTTATAAAAAACAGTACACTTGAAGTCAAATGCAATTTTCCTATAAATACAGTGAGTCAATTTAAATCTAATTCCCTTTCCTTCATGTTTTTTGGACTTTTGTTTTTTGTTTCCTTTTCAAAGGAGTATTTTTCTTGTAGGCCTGAATGAAGCAGCTTAGCAAAACTGTAATACTGACAAACAGCATCTTACACCATTAGCTAAACATTACAATGAAGGCAGTGAACATTTACAGTATGAAACACTGAGACGTCATCAGCTGAAGTGAAGATTTATGTCAATCCAATCTCTTCAAGTACACTACGAGGGGTCTCTGCTTCCTACGGAGGGAAAATTTGAGACAGTGGTAAATGGACCCTGTGCTTCTACTGAACAGTACCCTACATGCGTTAGTATGAAAGATGCTTAATTAAAAATAAAAGCTGAAAGACAGGAAAACACAGTACTACTGCAGTTTGCAAACATGGTATTAGCTGCACTTTGAAAAGAGCTGTTAATTAGATTGTCATGGTTCACAGGAATAGCTGGTAGATTTTATTGCCCTTAAGCGTAATAAAAATAAAGCAATTCAGATGTACCAGCAGGGAACAAATCACAGCCCAGTAACAGAGAGGAACTGGGGAGGGATGAGGAAGCATCTTGCAATGGAGTCAGTGATTTGTGTGGTGAACTTTTTCATGGGTCTCAAAAATCTGCTAGGGAAGAACTAGTAAATTGATGAATAAAATCACTGATGCAAGTCAGACACAGTATCCCTTACACTCTTTATGAACAGTCAAGAGTTTCTACACCACTCCCATGCTTAGTTCCTACAACCAGGTAAAGGGACCCTGGCACACCTCAAACTGACCCCTACAGAAGTGGGGCAATTGCCAGGATTGGAATTATATTATTCCACACCAGGCATTAGGTTTTAGGTTAATTCTAATCTTAAAATCTTTATTTAGATTCAGAGTAATTTAATACAAAATTCCAAAGATTTATCATCAGTTTTGTGTTCATTATTCCTATAGCATCGGAAAAGAAACAGTAATTAAATTGGAAACCTTAGGCTGTCCTTTTCCATAATTATTAACACTGACAATAAATAAAAAGGGATACTGTGACCTTATGAAAACAAACAGTTTTAGTATCCACAATATGAATAAACTTACTTTAGCATCCTAAAACAAGACATGTCACGAAGCAGAAAAAAAGGCAGATAATAGTTAAGGCAGCAAACATATTTCTCCACTGCATTCTAAATATTTTTTAAATTGTCAGTAAAATACATGATTAAACATCTTAAATACCATGAATTAACACCAGAGTACTGTCTCTATCAGCCTGGACTACATAGCACAAAATCATCGAGTTTACAATCCTCATTCAGTTCATGTATAAAGTGACTTAGTATTGAAGGAACCAACTATGGTATTTTAAAGGCAGCTTCATTTGGGAGTAAGTCAGGGCTTGGAGCAGGCCACCTGTGAGCACTTTGAGATGGTTCCCAAAATCCAGCAGTAAATAAGAAATTGCAAAAGCTAAAATTAGAAACAAGTTACATGGTGTATTAAAAGATACAGTAGGGTGGGTTTGTTTTGTTTTGTTTTGTTTGTTTTTTTTTTTCTCCCTCACTGATGGAAAATTTAAATATTCTTAGAACTGCAGTGACCTTGATAAAGACAGACAAGATGGCAGGATTAAACATTTACGTGTATATTTTAGCACAAAACCCCCAGAAGGAGACACTGATTAAGGAAAAGGCTATATAGCATTTTTAATAGAACTTGTCATACTATATTCCCAGATTACTTTACTGCATCTCTCCTATTCACTAATTTTAAGCATTTCAATTAAAAAAATCCTATATTGTGAACTGTAGTACAGAACTTAAAGCAGAGAATATAAAATCTCAAGCATTTCAGAATTTTGAAAATATTTGTAATAAAGCAACTTTTTCACAGTTTTAAATTGATTAGACAGCAGTGGACACGTACAGTTACTAAGTGGAGGAACAGGATATATACAAAATTACCTGAAAAGAAGCTGCTCAGTAGCTAAAAAGGAATACACTGCACTGCTGCTACTGTCTTAGAGGAGTTCAGTATTGTCTTCACTGCCAACTCAAAGCCAGAGGTAATTTTCAACAGGCATATGCTTAAAGGTTAAATTTCCTCAAGTAAATCAAGGTGATTGGCTAACAATTAATTTAAAGCAACATATTTCAAGGACATTGGCTCCTTGACCACAGAAACTTCACCGGCAAAACTACATAAGATTTTAATTTTTTAATACTACAGCAGTAACCCTGAGGCAGACATGCCTTCTTATGTGCATGTCAACAACAGACTCGAAAGGAACACCTAAAGGCCAATGTGTTTTGCTAGAGGAATAATTCCATCAATTATGACATTTAAGAAACAAACAGAATGAATTGTTCCCATTATTTGTTTTAGGAAGTGTCAAACACTTTATCCAATTGTTATGGAAAACATTCTGAGGTATTATACACTACCTGCAGCTCAGAATCACCCAAGGCAAACAATGCAAATTTGAAATACATCAGCACACAGATGAGGGGAAAAAAAGTAATTCACATGAGACAAAAGTGCATGCAATACTTTATTTCAAACATGCCAGGAAAGCTAATTCATTACCTAGTCATTTAGGAGCAAGCAGCTGTATACAGATAACAAGAAAAACAGCATCTCATTACAGCTCAATGCACAGCATTTTAAGCCAACAGGCATGAAATAATGCAGGCTAAAGCAGCATTAACCAGACATTCAAACACACTGTTAATGTCTTACAGAAAAAAGGCAAACTTGGAAATGGAAAACCACTCCTATGCTCTTGTTTTCTAAGATGTCAGAATGCTGCAAGTCCAATCCAGATCTTTTGTCTAAACCTCCAAGCCTCCCATTTTTGTGTCAGTTTAGAGTTTGAAAGGTAGTGCATTACCACATATAGTACATGGAACTAGCTGTTTGTGGTTAACCTCAGCAGCCACCTCCTTGCTAATTACATTTAAACAATTTTCAAAACCAGAATTGATTTTAGGCTACAAATTACTCTCTTCTACTAGGCAATGGAGATGCAAAACATACCCTCTCACTCTGCCCATGCTTTTTAATTGAAAGATACTTATCATACGCACCCCCATGGCAGTTCTGATATACAAGGTAGACTGCACTTCAAACTGGAATGCCAATTGAAGGAGACATATTTCAAGTATGCTTTTAATACACTTAAAAAAAAAAAAATCTTTCCAACCCTAACCATTTGTAAAACACTGAACTTGTTCTCTCCTTCAGTAGCAGCAATTGTTCAACTACTCACAAGAGTGTTTTGAACATTTAAATACAAATGCTGTAACTCAGACCTACATAAATTGTTCTCTCTGCCCTAATCAGTTCTGTCTTCATCCTCTTTATAAGGTGTCACATTGTCATGTCAGTCTCAGAACAGGATACTAGTATGTGCATCTTTAACTAAGATGCAAGGATTGTGTAGAATTGTGTGTAACATTTCACATACTACTACTCCTTCACTAGTTTATATGTAAATAATAACTTTGTCTACATCTTAAGTGTATGTTAAAATACCACTACAACTAATTTGAAAGATAAACACAGGTCAAGTAATATTACAGTATATGCGTTGCAGTATATAGTTGTTTAGCTCAGAAAATTCTACAGAACTTTTAAGCATAAGACTTCAAGCTTACACACAATAAAAAAGTTAAACCATATGCCAACAAGCAGAAGTTTTGTTGAAGTGAGACATGTGAAGAGACAACACTGCAAAACAGAGGGGGAAGAGGAAAGTACAACAGCAGGGGATGGTTGTGGTATTCTATTAGACTCAAGATGACTGGATTCACCAAGCTGATGATAATGTTCTGTCATGAGTAAGTCACAGGTTTATCTCCTCTGAAATTCTGCATGCATGATGAATGAAGCCATTTAGTACACTGGGACATTAAAGTATTCATGACGTGGCTACAAAAGAAATGTATACATTCTTATACGTAACAAAAAGGTGGACAGATATGCAAGAAAACCAAAATATCTCATTGTATCTGTGACATGAAAAGGACATTTGATACAGAAATACAATACTGTATTTTTGACTGCTCCAGACCTCTGGGGTGGGATGAGGTGGGGGAGAGGGTGGGCAGGGAAAACCATTGTTTTACCTCTCCTACACCTGCACGCTGGGTCCAGCAACATACAGGACAACATCACATCATAACTACTGTATTCCATAAGCTCAGTGTCTCCTCCCAGCCAAAAAAAGCTGTCTGAAGCTGAGATACTGTTCCAGAGATGGACCACTCTCTCTCTCTGTGTCCTGGTCTGGTCTCTTTGGTAGACGCCGACCACTGGCTGGTGTGAGAGAGCAGGCGCTGGGCTAAGCGAGCGTCTGACACCCCCCTCCACATCTGCTCTGATAACCGCCCGGGGTGAGCAGCACCCTCCCAGGCACTGCAGCACTGCCTCGACTCCCAACCAAAATTAGCTATCAAACAGTGCCTGTTTAAAAGAAAAAAGGTAGCTATCCGAGATAACTCTCACAGCAGGCAAAGTTTTCTTTGCTTTTGAATTACACCACTGAATTTAATCCTCTGTTGTGTTATTAGCATGAATGCTAGTATATCATTTGTTGAAAGATGAGTTAGAAAGCAAGCAATACTCAGGTGTTTTTTTTATTATTAAAATCAGTGTCATTGAAGACAGATGAGGATATTTTTAATGGAGTAATAACAGTTTAGGAGTATCAGCCCCACATATGCCCATTACACATCATCTGGGAGGGATTAAAAAAAAAGCACAAAACTCAGTGCATACCAGTTACCGTCCTTCATAATGTACCAATTAAAATCTTCCATCTAGTTTAGTATCCCACCCTGCAAAATTACAGAAGTCTTACAAAAAAGCTGAAAAATTTCCCGTAACTTCTACACCCAACGACAACTTCCTTTGTGCCATCTCATTTTATTCACATGCTCAAGCTTGTATATTTTTAAATTCTAATTTCCAATTACCAAAGAAAAAAAAAATACACACAAGAATGTCCTAGAAGCTTTACAGGGTTTATACTGCTTTTCAGTATTGGTAATCTGAGAATTATTCCATAGTAGTTAAAATTATTCTGAAAAAGCCAACTACAAATCCAGGAGTTCTCAAACTAATAGCAGCTATAGCTCACCAACGGTTGCAAACAAGCTGTATGAAGTGTACTGTGATTTCCAGTAGAACTCAAAAGAATTTGATATTCAACAGAGAATTACAAATATGAATTTGAAGTCAAGTGTCAGCCTGCATTAAAAACAGAATGCTGAGGCATATTCTTAACTGGAAAAAAAAAAAAAATTGTATGATGGTGGTATATAGTACTAGCCTTAAGGAGTAGAAGCTTTGACTAAAAAGAAAATATTAACATTAGAAATGCTGGAGCCTCCACAGACAAAAAATTCCCAGAGAGGTACTTAGAGAAAACTCCTGCTTTAATTAGCACTGCTGGCATGATACAGATTCATGAAGACAACTGAAAACCAGGCATGCTGTAACAATCTCAAACGCCCAATTTTTAGGGTTTCGCATTTTCTGTTTTTACCTGGAACATACATGCCCACGTAACTGTGATTCTCCTCCTTGAAAAAAAAAAAGCTCCTGTCTTCCAGTGTTTCACCCTTGGAAACTTGGTGCCTTCAAAGTCTGTGCCAGTCACACCTCATAACAGATTTCTCCTTAATTGTACAGTAGCTCTCTGAGCAGTAAGAAGGATGAGAGCAGAGTATTTTCTAGCACTCCTAGGAGGTCGATTACCATTCACTGTCATTGTGCAGCCTTTCAACACAATCTTTAGCACACTGGTTGGCCTGGAAGTGCTGACCACATTCTCCTCTACCCAATTGGCACCAGCAAATAAGGACACAGGTGTTCCTTTTACATTTATCCGCTTGTTAACCTTTCAGTACTTTTCAAACTTCTGCTCTCCCACATCCCCAGGGTAATCCCCACCCTGTTCGTATTTTCCGTGGTTTCTAACTTGAGGAGTTAACTGTCTTTGATGTGAAAATCCTGGTACACAAAATTATATGATTGACTCAAATTACTGTTTTGGGATTAGTGTCTCATCTTGACAGAAATTTACTACATACTGATAAAGCAAGATAGATTGCGAGATAACATTAGGAAGAAAGTGGTTATTTTGCTCCTGGCAGCTTCTTAGCTTACAGAACATGTAAACACCTCCTGCAACTAGACTAGCAACAAACTGACATTGTAGAGGTGAATCTAGAAGATTAAAGGGAAGACAAGGGTAACTGAGATAGGAGGTGATAACACAGCAGTGCTGTGAGATGGAAAACGCTGCAGGTTGTGAGGCCCCTGTGCCCCTCTGAGACCAGCACACAGAGGGTCCGGCACTGCGGGCAGGCCAACAAGCCAAAACAAGGAAAATAAAGTTTTGACAAATTATTTGCCATCACAGAAGTACAGCATCTCACAAGCTTCAGCTATGATTTGTTCCTTGTTTTTTACTGTGTTCCTTGCCACATTGTCTTCAGAGAAGTTGGCCTGCTGATCTGAATACCAGAAAAGATAATTTAGGGGAAAGGCCAGACATCAACTTCTACATTCAGTATCGAGACTACCTTGACTTCCTTTTGTGGGACTCTGCAGACCTTAGACGACATCTGAGCCTGTGAAGCATGACCTTAAGACAGCTAGCTATCTGCATGTAATGAGTTTATAAAGTAGTTGATCTAGCAGCTAGGGAAGAGGCAATGGTATCCTTACAGTACCACAGAGTAGCAAACTAACGTGAAACGTGAAACATTACTTCTGAAAAATCACTTCTTTTAAAATTTAGATGCAAATTGTTCATCCAACATTAACACAGATTTTAGATCCTAGTTTTGCCAAAGCAATAATAGCTCTACCATACAAGCTATACATTGCAATTCCACATTTTAAAGTTACTAGAATTAATCTTTTTCAAGCTGACATCTGTGTTTACAATCCATTTTAAAAAGCTAATAATACTCTTATGAAATTGTCAGCCTGAGTCATTAGAGGTTTTTAAATGAGAAAAATGGTAGAGTTGATTTGAGTCAAAAAAACTATTTAGCTTGCCCAACCCAACTGACATTTATCCTCAGCCAACTTTGTCACAACCAACCTAATGAAAAAATCATAATCAAACTAAAATTAGAAGGAACTTTATTTAATCCAGTCTCCCAAGCAGCATACCTGTAACATTCCCAAGAACATTTAATCTGTTAAAAACATCTAGTGATGGAAATTTTGTAATACCCCACAGGCAATCTACTTAGATGCTTTTACCATCACCACCGGAAAATTTGCCTAACATCTACTTTGAAATTATTTTATTGCTGCAGTTTAAGCTATTTATATCTGCAGTGGACAAGAAAACAGTTTATTACCTCAGGGCAAAAGCAAGAGGAGAAATTATTTCTACACCAAACTGACTCAAGTTCAGCGTTTTGTAGTGTTGCCATTTTACTGACAACATCACAGCAGTGACATGGACTTCATGAATACTTGGCACATCTTCTTTTTCAGGTAAAGTTTTAACTTCTTTCCCAACAAAACCAGGACAAAGCCTATGAATGCAAGCCGTGGTAGACTGCAGGCATAAATGACAACTGTTACATTTTGATAAAGGTTTGGCTTTTTTCTCTCCCAGCATCTAAAGAACTGCCAAGCTAGAACAACAGACAAGATGCAGGACCATGGAGTGCACAGCAGTTTGGGAGCAATTCTAGAGACACAGGCCACGGGGAAAAGAGAAAGAAGGGATGTAATGAAGAAGTTCTTTGCTGTAAGAGTGGTGAGACACTGGAACAGGTTGCCTGGAGAGGTTGTGGATGCTCCATCATTGGATGTGTTCAAGACCAGGTTGAATGGGGCCTTGTGCAACCTGGTCTAGTGGAAGTCTTCCTGCCCATGGTGTGGGACTTAAAGATGATCTTTAAGGTGCCTTCCAACTCAAACCATTCTGTGATTCTATGATTCTGTATTTGTCTGCTTGGTTTTGTTTCCAGAATTCCTGATCCCCCAGTGATTTTAACAGTTGTTTGAGCTTCATTACTGGGATAAAGATACAGAATTTTTCTTGCATGAGCAAGACTGCAGGCTGTCACTGATCTCTGTTTCTATTGACAAACTGCATGGGTTTGTAATTTCTTATATGCAAATTTTTGATAGAATATTCTTAATATTGGGAAGGGTTCAGAAATTATAGTTTGGGGGTTTTTTTTAAAAGTCTATTTCTGTCAATATCTTATATTTGCACCTTATTCCAGCCTTCTTGGTCATATGGCTTTTCTGTTTAGAAACATTAAGTTCTTACACTAGGAAGAGATTAACATTTAACAAGCACTTCTTCAGCAATTCTTCAGGAGCAATTACATTTACACTCTACTTCTGAATCTTTATTAGGAAATATTTCTAATGAAAGGCTGCTTTAGAAAATTGCTGCTGTTCACTTGCCTTTTCAGGTATTTCTAAATAGTAGAGTCTGTTTCCCAATCTTTGGTTAGTAACTCTTCAGAAACTCCAATTACATGGTTAATGGGAAAATGCCAATTTACTTTCAAAGAACAGTAAAGTGTTTCTCAAAGAATCTGGAAACACCCATGAAGTCCTGAACACGTTCAAAGACAAGTATTAACTACAATGCTGTTAAAAACCAAAGAACAATCCTATGTCAATTCCAGCTCTAAGTCAAGATCTTGTCTCCAGCTTCCTATAAAGGACAAAAAACCAATCTTCAGGATTGGTGGAAATCAGTGAACACGATACTCAGCTAGGGTCCGAAGCAGCAACAGTTGCCATGCAAGTGCTATTCAGCAAAACATCCTAGCATATCCACACACTTTGGCTCTAAAACATCACCTCAACCAGAGCAGAGCAGAAAGATATGACCCAGGCTCAGCAGTGGCCTCCCTGCCTCCTTCTCAAAAGCAGACAAAAATATCAGTGGAAACTATGTGCTGTAACTGGATAATAGGGGGTGCTTCCTGCTTCTTAGTTGCTATTCTGATCTGCTGGATCAGAGGTGATAATCGCTCTGGGAGGTGGTGCTTTACACCTGCCAATCACTTGCTAGGCAGTGAGCCATGAAGAACTGACAGTCTAATCTTTCAAGGGTAAGGATCGTTCTAAGCATCCACTGGAGGTTCCGCTTCCCCATCCCAAAAACACAAATGCTTTAAGCAAATACTGCAGAATACTTTGTACGGTGAAGCTGGAGCCAAAATTATTACAAATCACTGAATCTTCTATCAGATAATCCCACAGTGCCTGTATGTTTGGCAGTTTTCCAGACTACACATACAAGAATTCGTTAATGTTTTCTTCCATTTTCTTCCAGCACTGCAGCTACAGGTTTGCATCACTTATTCCCCTTTCCCTAAGGGTAAATTCTCCATTTCTTAAACTGTAGGGCTGTATCTTTGAAGAGATGACCAGATTATGCTGCTGTAACAAGCTGTCATATCCAGTATCATACAACTTCCACAGCAGTGGCATTTAGGCATTTCCCCTTCCTTCCTGTTCCTGTAGCACTTTGCCTTCTTAGAGTTGTTTGGACAAACACTTGCAGGGCCAAGCTGTAAACACAGGTAAGAAAAGCTGCTGACTGTATGTTTACAGAGATGAGCAATTTAAATTGGATCAGTTTGAGTGGGTCTGAAATAGAGTTCTAGAACGGTCATATAAATAGTTTCTCTGGCACAAAGGAAAGAGGGATGGAAAGGACAGCTGAAAACTCTGGAAACTCAGGGCTGCTTCTGAAGCTCCTCACCACACTCCTATGACTCAGGCCAATAGCAGACAGGTAAGTTAGAACATTAACTACGCTAGCTGACTTGTGGTTGACTCCTAGCAGACATGAAGGAAGAGGAGATACATGGGGAACATTTTTTTTTTTTTTTTAAAAGAGATACATTTTATTTTTAACAATTGCCAGTGTATTTTAAGTAACAGCTTTGGCAATAGTTCTGTTTCCACCAAAAGCAGTTGCTTTTACTTCCCTTTTCAATGCCACTGCTTTCCTCTTCCTGGTACTTCCCTCACACTCCCCTGCATACTGTCAGATTTTAACTGACAACCACAGGGCAAGTAGATCTACACAAGTACCACCACAAAAGTGGCAGCAGGTATGGATCTGGCCTTCTCTACAAGAACATGGTTTTAGGCAATGAGGAAACTTCACCCCAACTCAAGACCATGACTTTACCATCTCTAAACTGTTCTCAGTAAAAAGCATAAGTTCTATTCAGTGGAACTTGAGTGTACAATAAAAAGATTTCACCCTGTCTAGCTGCATACCACTTAGGTTTTTCAACATTATACAAAGTTTACCTTATATTTAACAAAATTCTGTACGCAATAAACTACTTGTGAATACGTTGCTTACTGCACTTGCCCTACAGAACAAGTAGACACTCAAAACCCTAGTTTACAAGCAAATCTGTCTGAAACAGCCATCAAAAATCCCAAATTCTACTCATTTAGTGCTTGCGTATGCTTGATAGAGTAACACAGATTAAGTAATTTGAAGCTGTATAGGCTATTAGTCAAATATCAGGTTAATCCATGCACAGAAGCTATAGGAGTAAAACTCCTCCCCTTGCCCAAATACAACCCTCTTCACCTCAGGAGATTTTTCTTTACCACAGATGATCTTCATTCCTATACACAAGCTGCAGTTCCTTCCTGCAGGCAAACTATGCCCATCTCTTACTATGTGCATCCATCCATCTGTCCCTTCCCACTCACCCCAGCAGATGCCACCCCTGTTTCTCCAATAGTCTTTGGCATCGTGACAACAATGTAAATTAAGCTCTGTGCACAGTGACTATTCCTGCACTCCTTCCAGGGAACAGTACAGGCCAGAAAAACACATCCCATGGACCTCTGATAATGCCACCGTGTTTTAAGTTACAAGGGACAAAGCACTTCTCTTAAACCAAAACTGTGCCCATATGTAGAAATCATCAGGGACATACTGCATACAAGTAAACTGGAGTTGCACAGAATTCTCTAAGCCTGAGCTTGCACGTTCCAGAATTGGTCTTTGTAGCCATCAAGACAACAAAAAAAGATTAAGACTCCTAATGAGTTTATGAGTTGGTAAGAGTTGCTATGCCTAGCAAAGGTCCCAAACAATAGAAATACTTTGTAAAGTTTTAATCACAAGGAAACTTTTAGAGTCACAGTATCAATACTAACCTCACCATGAGAAATTTATCACAAAGAAGAAAGAAAAAGCAATAAACATGGGGAAAAAAAAACTGTGGAGAAAAAACAAGCTTGAGCATTTAGGTTTTCTTACCATTGTTATAGAATACGTCCAAACTCAGGTAAGAAATTATATTTTGACAAACGACTTGTTGGCTGCCCTAATTCTACAGGTCTAATATACAAGAAGGTTATTAGCTACTCCCCAAAAGCTGTACTACACACTAGGTAGCTTAAATGGTAAAAATACCCTCACACCAAGAGTTAATTCGATTTTGAACAGGTTACAAAATATTTTTGTCTGTTATAATACTTTACTTTCCAGAAACTAAATCCTGGTATTTATAAAGCTGCATATGTAATTAGACCTATTACTGCAGTTGCACATTACAAAAGCCTATTTGTTTGCTGAACTACTTGTCTATCATGATACCAAATAAGAAGCAGAATAATTAAGTTTCCTCCAGCAAATAATTTTCACGTATGTTTTAAAATTGCCTTATGAAAAACAAAAAACTTACCTTTAATAGTCGTACTGCCACAATGTATTCCACTTATGCTTTGGACAAAAAATATGTTGCAATGCACTATATATGCAAATAAGCTTTGTTCTGTCATGCAGCATCCGGCACTTGATATACAGTCAATTGCAGCAGCACCCAGTCTTTTTAGGGCCCATTTGCTTTGCACAGCAGATGTGAACAGCTCATTTTCCAGTAAATACACGTTTACATAGGTTGGTTTTAAGTAAATAAAGCCAAACATCTGTTTAGTTATTAGTTTTGGTATCCATTTCTCTAACTTGCATTATCCCACTTAATGATCAACACCAGAGAAAGCTAGTAGAAGTCGGACACTTCAAGGTGATGCAGTTAGTACAAAAAAGGAAAATAAAAGGGAACACTCAAAGCACTCTTCAAAGACCATCATGCAAGTGTTGCAGAAAGTTAAGCCCGTCACCCATTTTCTGTTCACCCTTGCGAGGACTTAATTACGCGTGCAGCAGTCTTTGCATAGCACCTATTTAATCCATGCCACCAAAATGGTAAACTTGGTAGTTACCAATCATTTAGATGGGGGTCAAAAGGGCTAATGCCTTAGATTGCTCTTAATCATAAGATATCCTCAGACAAACCTCCCCAGTCTTCATTCTGGCTCTACAAACACAAAATCAAGCAGTAGTGAAAATATAATACCAACTAGTTAATTAAAAAAAAAAAATCAAACAAAACCCCCCAACACCCACCCAATTATTTACAGCTTCTTTCCTTTTAAAACAAAAGTTACAAAACACTCTAAACTATATACAAACGTATATTTACTTATTTCACTCAAACATGTTTCAGCTATTGTTATTCTTTAAGTTAATACAATTGTATTAGGTCCTCCTAGAAGTCCACTGTTAAGAAAGCAATCAGAAATACATGAGTAAAAAAAAAAAAATCTGTTCAAAGAGTCCAAGTAGATGCATTAAAAAAAACCTCTTTATTTTTCCTTTCTAACAAGATAAAGCATATTAGTACCTTAAAAGATTAAATTCTAGAGAGCTGCTTAGAAAGCTTCACCTGTGCTTGAAGGAATATAGATTCAAAAATTTTTTTTAAAGGAGAACTTAAAATCAGTCGGTCATTATGGTAACAAATTGAGAGCATAATAGAATAGAACATTACCAAATTTAAATATATTTAATTCAGTGACCAAGTTTCACATGGTATTATTACTAACATTAATATTACAGTCAGATTTGGGCCATGAAGAGTAATAAGAGTTTCAGTCAACTTATCTACCTACCATCCCTGAAATAATTTAAACAATTTAATTCAAGAGCTATGTAATTGTATTTACTATTAGATCATCATTGTTACTTGCTGAGCTGTATGTGATAAGCCAGTCATTTTCATGTAGCAATGCTTGGTGCAGGAAGTTGAACATCTTCACTTTAATCCATCCGTTAATCCAATATACTCTGATTTCTCAAAGAATTGTGAACAAGTTGTTTTATCTGACTTTTTTGCCTTTTTAAACTCAAATTTTCACCTTAACATTTAAAATATACATGCTTTTAATGCATCTTAATATCCATCATCAGAACTACTACTGTTGCCAGACAGCTTAGCAACAAAAAACAGCTTCTCCCTTAAAAATAATAAAAGCCCCAAAACAGCAAGGTGCCTGACACCCCTACAACACAGAGATAACACCATGAAGAAATGAGAATCTGAAAACCAAACACAATGGGATGCCTCCCAGGGGCATTCGTATTCTTTTCACCTACTATTCTGTGGTGCTCTAAAACCATCTTCACAGGTCAGGAGAATTTTAGGAAAGGGTAGTAGCACTGCAACATGACACATCAGCTCACACAGATTCCTCAGACACCAGAGTGAAAATGGAATTGTCTTCTCACTGTCTCAACGTCCAAAGATTAACACTGCTCTTTTCAGCATTCTGCCAGACTCAGGGAACACCTTCTATTAAAATGTAGATTAATGTGCTCATTCAGAAAGAGCATCTAATTTGAAGATAAGATACTCCTTACTGTCAAGCAGTCTTCTGCAATTGTTCATTGAATTTACTACGTTTATTGACCAGAAACACACTACTAAGCTCCTGAAAACAGCTATGGCATATGCAACAGTGCTACAACTTTTATAGTTTCACCCTGGCTCAGTGCTTCTACAGCCAGCACCAGAAGATCATCTCTGGAGAAAAATCTATCAGTTTAGCATACAGATAATAAATATACCCTTAATAAAATCCTAATCCATGAGTAGCTCAGTGTACAGTTAATGTTACCAAAAAGTTCTACAAGAATTCCTAATATCAATGAGTGGTCCACTTCCTAGGTAGTTTTGCCAAGCCAGTGTTGTTGATCAGTACCAGAATTCACATCAGAGAGGGTACTGAATAGTTCCCAGACAGCAAGGACTTCATTTATACTAATTTGTCTTACTCATCATTGAAACTTCCTAGTGTTCCAATTTGCAAAGCTGACTGAATGCATACTTAATATTTATACAGAAGACTCCTTCCTCAAAACTTAAGTCTTAAGAACTTCTCATCAGAATTTTTGATTTCTTTAACAGAGTAAGATTACTCACATTTTAGACTCATATACATTAAAGGAAACAGCCAGGAAAAAATGAGAACGTTATGGAGACAGATTTACAAAAATATTTTTAAAGCCTGAACAAAAGCTACTCAGGTGAAAAGTGGACTGCTTTCTATCATTTCCATTTCATAAAGCCAAGGATAGATGAAGATTTGACAATGTTTTTCTGGAAAGAGAACTGTATTTCTAAAGCACCTCCAAATTATAGCCTGCAAATCTATGATGTCTCACACACCATGACACATACAGAAAAGCAAGAAGCTTCATAAGGAACGTGAAGATTCTGAAGAATCAGAAGACTTCCATGCAGGCCAGTAAAATATCCAAGTTACCAGAAAAAAATAAAAAAGTCTGAGAATGGCAAGGGGGTGAAGCACTGTAAGATAACTTCCTGGCTACCCAGTGCTGCTTTCTCAAGAGACCTTTAAATCCTGTAAGGTTAACTTGCCCTCTCCTATTGGGAGAAAAACAGGGATTCAGGTTCCACTATTAATTTTCTGGACCAATTCCTACTGCTTTAAACAGAAAGAGTATGATTTGGTAAGTATTTGCAGGAAAGCCTGCTCTACAGTACAAGGAAGTCAGTTCAAAAATATATATTAAAAATATGGGAACACTTTTGATATCAAGGTTTAGAGACCTGTCTGCTACTATTAAGCTTACAACTAGTTGTGCTTAGAGGTTTGTTCCAAAGAGAAGCAATGTTCCTATGATTCCTGGTTGTGTATATTTCTGCAGTTCATGCCATGTAAAGTCCAGCTGAATTTATATTAGGCATTTACAGAGCTATAATGACTTCTTAAGAACTGCTGACAGGTTTTATCAGTGATTTTATAACTTAAATAATCTACAATACAGTTAATGACAAGCAAGGTAGCCATAAACATGTATATATGAAGTCAGAAATGCAATTCTATAAGGACTAAGTTATAGAGCACTGCATGTACACAAGGCCTTCTTCATTCAAAAAATAATAACCGTCTGTTCAACTGATGTGGAAAATTGAACACAACAGCAACTGAACTCTTCACTTAAAACCAAGATAAAGTGTATTGGCTCTAAGTAATGTTTTGTGACAAACTATGCCAGCCTGTTAGAAATGCAATTCAACTTTTTATTCCCATGGCTGAGGGGAAAAAAAGCCTACCTCTTGTGCTCAAAGTAACTTACAAAGAGCTATTTCCACATGCATGCGTTTCCTCACCTACTACTAAAAAAAGCACCTACTTTTTGAACAGTGTAATTAAGAAAATATGCAATACTTGAAAAAGTAAGTTAAATGTGCATTCCCAAATGCGACTTATTTATTCTGATTGTGTATAGACTTTACCTATCCCCTAAAACCAGAAATAGTTTCATTCCAGGATCTTAAAATGTCTAGAATGAATACAATGAACAAGCTCACTTCATTTTTGATCAATGTATATAAATGGACAAGGCACACGCTTCATACTTATACCAAAAGATCAAACAATCTAACTGCATTATAACCTCCTTCCTGCTACACACCCAACATCCTCCAGGGCCTTAAGTCTGAAAAGCACTTTGCAGAAGTGCTATCAAAAGAGTGCCACAGCTTAGTCTTCTGCAAATTGGGAGGGATTCCAAATCCACAAAGATAGTAGCGATTTCCTAATCCTTAAATAATGAACTAACTACATATCCTTTTCTCATTCACGGTAACCCTTATAGCTCCTCATACATATCTTTTGAAATGTAATTACACATCATTGTCTGTGCCTAAAAATCAAGCACACACATCTGAAGAACTGCAGACAAACTGACTGAC
This sequence comes from Merops nubicus, assembly GCF_000691845.1. NCBI lineage: Eukaryota > Metazoa > Chordata > Aves > Coraciiformes > Meropidae > Merops > Merops nubicus. Next base: position 22,304 of record NW_008601914.1, read on the forward strand.
CAAGCTGACTACCTGAAACCTAGCCAGAAGTTACACTTGAAGACCAGAGGGCAATCGAGGCAGGCAGATCTCCATTATAATAAAGATTTCATCATTCGTTCTTCTCTCACATCCAGAGGAATACAGGTATAGCCAAAGCAAATAATGTCACTGCCAGCTTAGGAAGACATTCTATTTTGCTAATCTATGTTTAAGAGCTAATATTAAGGGAAGACTGAATTGTGTTAACTATGGTAAGTTTCTCAGACCCATAGGAAACAGGTTCTTACAAAAGCTGTTTATAAGATACTTAAATCTTATACTCTTGCCCCCTGCAGGCTTAAGTATCAGGAATTTTCTTTTGTCATTGCTAATATGACAAAATACAGGAATGTTCACATCTCAAGGGCAATTAATACCATCTCCTCACTACTATTCATACTTCTAAACCTTCAGCTTCCAATTACCACATTTCATCTCCAGAAGAAACTTTTCATGGCATATGCGAGAAATTCACCAAATTCTCATTTCCAGTAGAAGCTGCTTATTCTAAGGCTAAAAGCTTAAATCTTGCTAAGCATCTAGCACAAGTCAGCTGACATGAACAATTCAAGCACTCTCCTGGATATAGGATGAGGTAAGGGCTTAAAAAATCAAAGGAAATAAGGTTAATTGATAGCAGACCTATTACTCTTTTATGTGGAGGGACTAGTAAATGCTACCAGAGGCCAAACTGGAAAAGTCTAAGAAAAAACATTCACATAGGTTTCAGATTTTTGATCATTACTAAAATAGCGGTGGAAATACACAAGTGTGATTTGTTGTTCAATGCGCTGACCTTTTTGAGATATCTCTTAAAAAAATATACTTAAATATTTTAGATGTCCTGCAATCAACTACTAAAAGAATACATACACACACTACGAAAAAATAGTGGTGGACAAAAGGAGGAAAATTTCCAAAATATTTTTATAGAGATTACATAAGATGAATTAAAAGAATTTTCACTCAAAGTCAATGTTTAGGGACTTTTTGCTACTTCAGATGAAGATGAGTGAATCTGTGTCTTTAAATATCTATGTAACTGCCTACTTTAGATATTAGAAATATTAACTCCTTCATTTTAGTGTTTTAGCACAGGAAATGACTGTGAACTCCCAAGCACCATAATGAATGACTTGGACCACCACATAAAAACACAGCAGCTTAATGCTGAAGTGAAAAAAAAAAAAAAATCAGATCCTCTTTTTTGCATAGAAAATTTTGTTGCTAGCATCATGCATTAGAAAAGTGTCATAAAATCATGCACAAGAAATCTTAGCTGTGCTACACACCACGTGTATATAACTCACACAACGACACACTGCATCTGCCAGCTCTCTTCTCACAGTGTAATTGAGTTGCTCAAGCCAAAAACCATCTCCCAGAAACACATGCTTTGTAATCACTAGTTAAGTATTTAAAATTTCTATAGTAAACAAGACAAACTTATCAAGCAAGACACATGACAGCATTCTTTTTGCACAGAAGTATTTCTAGCAATAGATTTACAAGGGAGCATGGACACACTGGAACAATTGGGTTTTACTACCATTCCTACAGATAACATGGCCAATATCGATGACCGGCTATTGGCAAGTTATCAGGTGGTAATAAATATGCATGTAGGGAATGAATATTTGAACTGAGCACATTATTGAAGAACTAACAAGAAAGCGAAGGTGAAAAAGGCTTAAGAAGTTACTATGTTTCAGTTCCGTGAACTCCAGCAGTTACTACTAAGTGGACTGCACAGCACCAAGAACTTAATGACAAACTGAAGTAGGTGCTCAGGAACAGACGTACATCCTGGAAAACTGCCACAGAAAATACCAGTAGGCAAGGCTATTAAGCACAAATTCACTATTCAGCAATTTATGCCTCTGCATATTTTCTTTTAACATCACACAAATAGCCATTTAATGTACTTGTAACGATTTTCCTTTGTGTAAGTATTCTGTAGAGCTTTTAGCGTTTAAGGTGCTTCATACATTAATGTATGCAGCATTACTAATTAATAATGTGTATTAAACATTGATTAATAATTTTTAAATTAGACAATATGAGTATGAGGGCCAGATAAAAGTCCTTTTGTTGCACATAATTAGAGTCTAACATGGTCAGAAACAAACACACAACTACCATGCCAGAAATGGCGTGCATTTGGAATCAAACCAAAGCCACTGGGATGAAAAGTGAAGTATTCTGGGAAGCAGAAATTAACTGAAAGTACCAAAAAGTCTCCAGTTGTGACAAACTATTATTTTAACAACCCTCTTCATCAAACACAGCACGCACATAGCAGCAGTTGATACAAAAACAAACCTCTGCAGTAAGAGTCCAGCTTTACTGAAAGCTCTATTTAAATATGAACTCAGACTTTTACAGGTTTTATAAACAATAAACCAGATATATGGAATAGGTTTATACTTGATCTACAGTCAATATAACTAGGAACAGAAAACAAACAAGACTACAGTGGTGCTGTGATAAACTGTTACATTCCAAATTAATTGGAAAAAAATTAACCTTGACAGAATGCAAAATCTTAGAGAAGGGGAAAGGAAAGGTAACTGAAATAAAGCTATCAGGGCATGGAAAAGTCTCCCACTGAAAAAGTGATACTTCCTTTGCATAAATTTTTTTAACTTGTAATCATATTAAGTGTAAAAAGCTATTATTTAAATAGAAAAATCAGTAATTCATTCCTAGACATCAAATGCATTTTAGCTTTGGAAGAACCCTAAGAAAATGGTGAAAATAAAATTCAAAACCAGTAAGAATGAGAAAAAAAAACCAATTCTGTGTTATGTATAATTAACTGTGCATTCGCAAGAGAAACTGGCATGGATAACTAATGTGTTATTTCTGTTTTCATATAAAGAGCAGCAAAAGATTCTAAGAGAATAAACAGATTATTCCCCCCTTCCCTTTGTAAACTGCAGGGACTTCTGGCTAAGGTAACTCCTTGTAAGAGTAAAGTGCTCAACAAAAGCTGGATCAGAAGACCAGCAGTAAATAAGTGCCTGTATTTCCTTCCTAGAAAATACGGTGGCAAACCTGTGTGTAATGACTGGCCTTGTTCATGACACAAACTAGCTGTTGACAGACAAGAACTTCAATGTGCTGTGGATTTGCCTGTACTCTGCAAGGATGACAAATATAACTGCAAGGGTAAAGAACATGATGTGTCTCCCCATCCTATTAAGACCACATTTAACAGGAAAAAAAACAGTACGAAGTGGAACACAGAATGCTTCTAGGAGAATTAAGCAATTAACTCACACAGGCTGAAATGAACGGAAGGTTCACATGAGAGGAAAAAACAGAGGAGCTTACATTTATATAGGATCTTACCAGTGAACCTCAGTACATTTAAAAAAATTAAGGCCCATCAACCCTGTTAAATCCTATCTTCCACTGACTTGCACAGAAGACTGACCATTCCTCCAGCACGTCAGAATTTTGTGATTTCCATTTAAACATTCAAGGACCTTAACAATGACCTCAAGACTACAGCAATTCAGTATAAAAAAAAAAAAATCTGAAAAATCAAAACACCAGTATAGGATGAAGAAACAATACTGTTTTCTATACCATTGCACCCCTTCCCATCCAATGTTTTCCAAAGAAAAATGGTAGAGATGCAACCTGTCTGTCTTTCTTCAGTTAGTATTGAACAACAAAAGCATTAAAAGTGAAAAAAACAAATATTCTTATACTTCATTCTGGATGTTTCTATGGCACTACTATTACTGCTTTGTCAACTTAAAGGACAGAAATGTTGCAGGCTAAGCAACCTATAGCAGAAAGACAGGTCTTTAGAATAAGAACTATACCTGAATGAGCCTCAAAGAAGAGAGTCTAGCTTCTGGATTTCAGCAATGAAACAGTAAAGAAGTGAACATGCATCAGGTATGTCAGAAAACTAATGGCTGATTAATAAAAAGATGAAAGACACATGAACAAAACCAAGTTAAAGCAACACAAACTATAATTACCTAGGTATAACACATAAAACAGCCACTTGCATTTCTAGCAAAACACAAAATCACAGTACATTACGATACACACACCCCAAACAAAATTAAAAGAGCAGGTCACACCATCATATGGTACAACTCAGACAACTAACTAGAAACTACAGGCTACGCATGCTAAAAAGCACCTTCTAGGAGCTTAGAGAAAGAGGAGCTTTTTCAAGTCAGAGCCTACCATGCTGACACTTTGGCCAGAGGAGCTGAATTTGCTTACCTCCTGTAAAAGATCTGCCTGTTCAATGGCTTTGAGAACATTTTTCTTGGAAGTCTCCTGAACCTCTCCTCCTAAAAGGAACTCATCCAGAATGAAATAGGCTTTTTCAAAATTGAAGATGATATCAAGTTCACATACCTAAAAAGAACATCAAGCATTACTACAAAGGGGGAGGGTACTATCTGTTGAGGTATATCCTCTCACAAAATCTAATTTGTTCACTGCTTCAGACTTCAGCAAATCAAATGTTAGCCTCAGACTGTAACCTTTTAAGAAAAGCAGCAACCACAACAAAAAAAATCAGTCCTTTGAGGAAAAAAAAAAAATTTAGCTGAACAGTTACAGTTATATCTTTGAAAAACATTCTCAGTGTTAAAAAGGGCTCAGTTTGAAACTGACACTATGACATGGCTCACCGTAACACAAGAGAGTATTCCTATAAAAGTTCTGTTCTTGCGTGTAGCATTCAAAGGCAAATCACACAATTTTACAGAAAAAAAATGTGAAAAAACAATTCAAATTTCTTATCCCGTGCATTTCCTAGTCAGAATAATTAGGAAGGCAGAAGGGTGAGCAGTAGTTTTTCTAGGAGTGCTGATGTACATTACTACAGTTGTTTGCATTTGCTGTCTGGGTGAGCAGATGTCTGTCTCCTCTTCCCTCACCCCCTCCTGTTAGTTCACAACCAACTGCCTCCTTGGGCAGCAGATGTAAGAAGTGCTCACACACCAGAGCAGTGCCAGGGAGAAGAAAGCTGGGCACCTAGACAGAGAGCCAAGTACATGATTTTCTGACCTCAAGTGAGACTACTACAAAATGAAATAAATACAAGCTGCTAACAAGAGATTAATAACAGTTCTTCTCACAAAGTTACAATTTAATTTTGTATTGTAACAGTCATGTAGGCAACCGTTGGTTTAGTTTGGCCAAGGAAGCAACATGTGTTAGATGCACCTTTTCAACAGCTAGTTAATTGTTTCTTAAGAGTACTGTGGGCATAACATAAAATGACTTGGTCTAAAAACACTGTGAATCTATAAAAAAGCTAAAAAGAAATTAGTAACTCACACTGCCAAAATACTTGTCAAGAAGTTCTACATAGCGGTGAATTATTTCCAGAGTTATTAGTTCATTGTCCTGATCTTCAATGGCACAGCAGAAATAGAGGCTTGCGTATCTGTAACAGCAAAACAATCCTGATGTTAGCATAAGAACATGGGCAAAATGAACACACTTGAGACGTATGACATTCTCAGTAGTCCTCCATGCTCAAGCTTAGCATACGGTTACTCTAAATCAACAGCCATGCAAGTTGTACCAAAGAATGGCTGCAAGATGAGCAGACATACATGGGTACAAAAGGGATCTGCCTCCCCGAGTCAAGCAAGGCTTCAGCCTTTACCATCCTTCAGCTGACAGAATTAAATTAGCCCAAAACATGGCTGGAAAAGGAAACTTATTTGATTTTTTTTTGCCTCCTGCCGAAGTTCTGAGGCAAGATATTTTCTCTGCTATCGATAACATCCAAACACTAGTATACTAATGAAAAGATTCAATCTTAAATTATTATCACACAAGCTACACACAGAGATATTAAAATCTATAGAAAATGCCCTGGGAAAGAAACTGAATTTGCAGTTAGGATTTGGTTTTTACAGAGAACTTAACAAATACCTCCAAAACTAACACTAAATGTCATACACCCCAACTGCTATTAAGTCAACAACTCAACCACTACCAACTGCCCTCGCATCAGACTAATAAGAAGCCATCCACTAGTTTTTAGCAACCCACTTCCACCTTGGAAGACAGCAAATATTTTACTTCAGGTATGATCTTGAGTTCTACTTTAACAAGACTATCGCGTTCAACCTGTGCTCTACCATCCACTTGCCAAGTCATGTTTAAAAAAGCAGATGCAAAACCAAAAAAAAAAATGAAAGCTGAAAAACCATTGTTTTTTCTCAAGTGCCAAAACCATATGCTGTGCAGACACAGGAGGCACAAATGCCATTTCAAGGAACACCTGTTGTAACTGCTAATTTACAGGAACCAGAAACAGCCTTTGTTTGTCTGTCTAGAGGGGAAAACTGGCCACATTAAGCCATCTGAGTAGCCAGCTCCATTGAAAAAGAAGTCATTCAAGTTTAAGATGCATTTGTTTCCCACACACAAAACCACTTTTAAACATTACCCATATTTTATCAGTTGAGACTGTGTAAGCCCTCAAAGAAACTGTCAGGGGTTTTGACTACAAGTCCTGCAAAAAAAAAAAATATTGGTCTCTAGTGTGTTCAAATTTGTCTCCCAGTCACTCATCTATCATCATTTAAGACCTGAAAGGCCACCCCCCACACACTTTGCTCTATCTTCATCATGAACTACTGAATCAGAATAACTTTTATTCAAAAGTTTTAAACTATTATAAAAAAAAAACGCTGCCTAAGATTTCTTTCCATCCTACCACAAAACATAACAGGGTGGTAATGAAGATTTCTCCATTGAAGCACTTAACACTTTAATTCCCTTGCTTTTTCATCTCTTCACCATGGTGACCTGTCAGCTCATCAGAAATCCTGTCTGAGCACAGTTCTTTTGATTTTACACTGCTGTGTTTGTGCCTCACTAATTTTTCAAGTACATGTAGTCACTGCAGTAGCTTGCGAGATTCAATGTGTATAAAGTATCTTTTAGACAAAGCTATTTTAAAAAGTATTGGAAAGTGATACTATAAAGAAAAAAATGTGTTTCCGGCCTACTGAGGAATTTATAAGTCATACTCCATGTTATCATATTCCACTGTACAAGAAAAGAGCTTTTGAACATTAGTTGACATTTACACTAATTACCAGCGCTCAGGCCAAATCCATCTAAACAAAGCCTTCTTCATATTCAGATGAGCAGCACTGATTATGATCAAGTGTACTTAAACTGCTCCCTTACCGTGCTTAAACACAAATTGAATCACACCAGCAGACCTTATCAAATCAAATTTGACTCAAATATTTGAAATTTATCCACCTGGGACAGTCCTTCCACGCCTATTACACAGCAGCCTTCTGATGCACAGTACTATTTTATTTATAGCCACAAAAAAGAGGCGGGGGGGAGAGGGGAAGGGAAAGGAGAGAGAGGGAGAGGCTACCTAACATAAAATACTTTCCTCAGAAAGTGCTCCGCTCTCAGCAGCCTCATTTAAAAGAAAATGTAACATAACTTTGGAAAGAATTTATTTGGCAGCTAGTGAGCAGACTAGACATTCAACCTCTGTCAGCTGTAGTTTTGGAGAAAAAGTACTGAGAAAAACTAGTCAGCGGACATCTACACATAAAATGGAGGCCTGAGTATCAATTATTATATGCAGAAAATATTTTTTAAAGTATTGTTTTTAAGTAGCAACAGTGACTAATGGTTCACTACTCAAAAGAAAAAATGCAGATTCAATAAGCCTACATGGTAAATAGTTGGAGAGTATAAAAGTCAGACATCATTCCAAAGGGCATGAGCATACTGCAAAGGTATACCTTTCTTCAGACCCAAATTCTCAAAGGCAACAGTTTATTGTATTTATTTTTATTTTTTTTTCTCTGCAGGCCATGGCTTCAGGAAAGTGTCCACATATAGTATAATGCAGATAAACTAGACGAGTTGCCAAGTATAAAAGCTTACATGGAGTGTGTCCATACAAAGACCAGTAGATCACTGTACTTGGGCTGAAAGACACGTCTGAAAGACAGAACTCTGTCTTTCATATGCACCCAATGAAAGGGGAAATCCTGATAGCAAAGTGTGCCACATCACAAAAAAGCAATGCAGTGCACTAAGAAAAATTCTGTCCTTTTTATTCCTATTGTAATTGTGATTTTTTTTTTCCTCAGTCGGTCTTATTAACAGAATCTTCAAATCCAGCTCAGATGCTTCCACTCATTTAGGGAAATATTTTATGGTAGACATGCTCCACTTGTCAGAAAGGGGACCAAAACCAGCTTGAAAAAAAAAGGTGTAAAAATGTAACAGATAATAAAAGAACAAGAAACCCACCAGGGGTATAAATAGTTACACAATTTCCTGCCTTTAGACAGATGACCTTTAGGGTATTTTTCTGATAATGTGTGTGAAGCACTCAAGAACCTCACACTCAACAGTTGCAAAAATTCAGAAGTGGGAAGCCTCACAAGGGGCAGGCAATGCTTCAGCAGAGTTCTCTGCTACTACTTTACTCGCAGCCAGGTTCAGTAATTCTGGTGGGAAATCAGGTCACTGCAGGCAGAGGATAACTTGCAAATCCTACCAGTTCAGTGGCATTCTCCTGCTAGGTGAGAGAACACCTGCTTTAAGTCATCCCTGGAAATTTGTCACCAGGGGTGCAAGCAAGCCATAAGTCTGTCAGCATCTTAATCTCTTTGCATGTAGATCCTAATGGCACAAATTTAAAGCTTACAGAGTTTGGCAGAAGCAGAGCTGAACTGCAAATGGCAACCAAGCTGCCTCTAAGAGGCAGACAGGTGCGTAAGGGAGCACCTACAGTTTCATGATAACTGGACCACTAAAGTTGTGCTTGTTAAAAGATTCTTCTTGCTCCTCAAAACCTTACACATTTCCTTAGTAAAACAAGAAGATATCAGACTCTAGGACAGGCAGATCAGCCACTAATCAGTCAAGAATACAGTCATCAACAACAATGACACTATTGAAGTTAAGCATTTCTTTTACAGTTTCTCATTTTGGAAAGGAACAAAAGCTTGGTAGTGGTCACCCTGTACAAAGATGCTGAGGTCCTCCTAGTGCCACATGAACTAGAATCCTGTGTGAAGAGGACCTGATCTACAATCACTGCATTCAGTAGGTTTTTCCAGAGCCACCAAATCAACACCGTCATAACATTGTAACAGGTACAGCTGGCAGCTAAGATGCACATAAAGAACGACAGGGACCAGGTCAACTGCTCTGCATGTAGCACTAGCCACACAATTGCACCTGAGGTTCACCACACTTCAAACTGAGAGACACACCCCTTCCAGAATGGGCTCTTTCATTATTCCTTCCAGTGGGAGAAAAGTAAAAAAAGTTTTAAAACTTATTTTTCCATAGGTCTTTAACATAACCTATGATTATGTTTATTTTATGTTAAAGACGATTGCCACAACATTAAGGGCAGCACAAGCTGTGCTAGTTTTACAACTTCATCCCACTAATAGAGTTCCAAACTGACACTGAAGCAGAGCCACAATCCTTACTGAAATTACCAACCAGCAATAACCAAGTCCCATGATCTCAGTTAATCAAATTCTAACAAAGTAGAATTTACATAAAAATCAGTTATTCTGCAATTTGATTTTGACTCTAACATACTACACAATGAAAATAACTCACACAACTCATGCAAGACACTAAAACAGTGAACACCTGAGAACTTCAAAGAAAAAATATCACATCGTAAGTTCATATTTAGGAAAATTAGAAATTAACACATTTCTTTGACACAAGGGGAAAGCTGCATGAACTTCTACCCTATATGCTCTGATATCACAGTTTTCAAAATCACAAAAAAGTGAACAGTGTTCATTAATTATGTTTGCTAGGTTTCTAATCAGCTGTCTGCAGAAAGCTCCCTCTCTATTTTCATCAAGTGCAATTGTTAGCTTCCCACATTTATTTCTTTTTTTCTAGCAAGTCACTTCAAATCCCTCTTTGTCTCTTGAAGTTATAAGGTCACATCCTTTTTCAATCTTCTGGTGTCTACCAGCCTGTGGGACTTTTTCCAATCATCACACCGTAATTAAAGGTGATGAGTACCAACTAGAATGAGAAATCTTCCAAACCAGCTACAGAACACACACACTCATGAACCATGTCAAAAGCAGAGCAACTTTCCATCTGTGTTCTGTAAGAAAAAAATAAGGCAGCAGTAACTGACCCTATTTTGCAACCATTATCAATGCTACATGTATGAAACCAAGGAAAATAAAACTTAGTCATAGGCATTCAGATGGATTTTAAAACACTTTATCTTCTTGAAGTTTCATTCAGAAAGCATCCTGTAAGGATGAAATGCTACAGAGCTAAGGAGGCTAACCAAAATAGTCCAGCTTTCCTGATAAATTTTAAACATCAGAAGGCAGCAAAGCTACTGGCTTGCCAGTTTTTGCATTTGAGTTCATTCTGTTCCTGCAAAAAGATACATCAATGAGACCCTTGAGTACACTTCTAATAATGCCAATTGTTCTTTGAGTTGCAGTATCTAGGTCAATTCTCTTACGTGTTGACAGTAAATACACTCTAAAAACAAGAACAGCACATCCATTTCAGCAATTTAAGACTCTTCATAGCAATATGCACATGCAAAATGTACAACAGCACTATGCACATATTTTTATAGCTTATACTGAAAGCACTTGCACCAGGAGATTCAGATCCTTCCCACTAATAGGACAGAGAAGAACATATTTTAGTAAAAAGGCTCAAGAACCTTCTGTCCATGAGCAAATTGGGAGCACTTTTGGCAGTTTCACAAACCACACAGAGTTCCTAGAGGCTCCCTTCTCCTATAGCCACTCACCTTTCAGAAAGCATCAGACTTTGTCTATTATGGTTATCTTCTTGGGATTATCTACTTTTCAGCTGTAACAGGTCTTCTTCAAAGAAATCAAGCTAGTTGGAACTCATCACCTTTGATTATGGTGTGATGACTGGAAGAAGTCTCACAAACCTAAAAGCTGTTAATATTATCAGATATCAGAATTTAAATTATCACCTCCTATACCCAGTCCTTCAGTGATGTTTTAGCCTACAAAACCTGCCAAAAAAGCAGAACGATTTGAGATGTTCATTAGCTTGATACAAGCTAATCTGAAGCAAGATTTCATAGACTGTGCCAGACTGATTTGCAGTGAAATAAGATACTGCAGTCACCGATGCACACCAGCAGTCTAGCAGATGGACTGCAGTCTACACCCAGCCCAAAATGTTCTACATATATCTCCCAGCAAATTTCTTCATTCTCCATGACCACAGGACTCAGAGCACACTATCAAGATGCATGAACACCACAACTTCCAGCTACTCAGTCATACCAAATTTTCTACCAGTTCCCTAGACAAAAAAAGGACATGACAAGTAGTTGTTACCAGCAATAAACAGGGAGAGGGAGAGCAGCTGCATGGCATCAGCTCACCACCAGCACAGCTATTGCTGGTCAAGAGTGGCCAAGGAAGGGAACAGAGTGGCCTACTCGTGCCTAATTTTTCTGATCTAGTCCCTTTAAGCACAGCCTTACGTATTGTTCCTCCCCCTTGGGTTAAAAGAATTGCATGCATTAGACAGGACGGTAACATTCATGTCCATGACCTTACATGCACGGACAAATATATGGAACCAGGTCTTACAACATCTAAACCTTCTGGATTCTACCCATTTTGTACACTGAAAAAGAGTTACAAATTCTACTTCAGCTTCAGTTCTCTCTGTCCTACCTACAGAAAGGATACAACAATATTTCTAGTAGGGCACAAGTCATTTACCATCTCAAAGAGAAAATAAGAATGTAGAAACTTCCTGAAGTTTTTAACTAGGTTCCAGCTGTAGCTGGAAGAGATTCAGTCTACCAAATCAGGATGAGGATTACTGCTAGTTCTGAAGAAATTACACTCACAGCGCTACACTGTGATACATTCTAAAGATCAGCATGCAGCTAGAAAGGGCTTGCCAAATGCTCCTAGAAAGTTAGGGGACAACTCAGAAACTGAGCTATTGCACAGACAATTATAGAGTGCTTCCACCAAAAGAAAGCTAGCCATGATTTCCTCAATTAGGATAAATGCCTTTTTGAATTCATAGCAAAAATAATAAAAACAGGAAAAAGAAAAATTATTTCCTTATTTCTATGAGCCTTTAAAAGCAAGTTACATTTTCAGGTGCTTTATGAAGTTACTGTCTGAGGTAAATTTATTAAAAAATTTGTTTTCATTTATCACCTATCAAATCTTAGTTGCTTTATATTTGTATGCATTTATGTACTGTGTGAATCCAAACACAGAACCAAGAACCACCACTCTTTATGAAAGTAGAGAGAAGTCTTTTTCCTCAGCATATTTCTAAACGCATGAGTGATTTTCCACACATGAATGATTCTTACTTGGTTATCAAATTAGATTGAAGGGAGAAGTCAGTCTTCTCCATAACCAGCAGAGGGAAGGAAAAAAAAACAACAACAACAAACAAGCAACAACAGAAAAATCAACCTGTGTTATTCTCTTGCTACTTATTACAGCGCTTTGTGATGTATGGCAATTAGGAGGTTAGTGAGACAGAACAACCTTTTGTAGACAATCTTCAGGTCTCTCCATTCCAGGAAGCTGCACATTTTTGGTTTGCGGGCTAACACTGTTTGAACAAGTTCCCTTGTGATTTTCTTCTTTTCTTTGTCAGATAATGGGACATACCACTTCTGGAGTCTCAGTTTCCCCTGGCGACTAAAAAGCAACATAAACTGCATCTGTTGAATTAGAAGGAGAAACAAGAAAAAAAAAAGTATTAATCGCAGTCTCTTGGTTCTAAAAAGATTTCTGTGAGGAAAACCAAACAGGAAGAAAGATAGCCATCCAACACTAACAACATCGTGTATTTCTACAGCGGTTGCAGATGTTACACAAGATTTGGAAGTATCAACAATACAAAGGATTCCACTTAGCAGTCAGTCAAAGCCAGCAGAAAGCATACACAAGTTTCAGAAATGGATATTAGAACCACCAGGTAGCGACTGAATGCACCCAAATTTCAGACAAACCTTGTCCAGTACTGGTATGATTACATTTGCTTTTACTACAGAAAATGACAAAAAACACAGAGCAGCGGTCTCATCAAATACCCAAACTCGTTTTCAATTCATTGGATTAGAACCTTACAGCAGGAGCAATTTGCACTTAAGCTCTTTCTGAAAAGCGTCAGAATACTTTAAAAGGCATTAAGTCTCCCAGCGGAGAGTCCTACGGCACAGCAAAGCCCAGTCTTTTCTCACATTACACAAAAGGACCAGAGATTAAGTGCTTTCCCTGCGGTCCTATGTTCCATGTCTCGCTTCCTCCGAAGGAGTGATGTGGCAATTGTATTTTAAGAGGAACTTGTCGGCTGTGTTTGCTCCCAGCTGTAACACTAAGGAAACGGTTTTTCTGCTTTTTACTCTTTTTTTTCCCTTTTTACTCAAAGTTGTACTGGGCTGTGGAAGTTTCCCAGGCAATACGACAGACGTGAAACAGTAAAAGCCCAGCCTAGTCCCGGCTGACAAGTCCGACCAGAGACAGTACAGACGAGAGGCGGCAGCGGCGACGGTTCCGAAGCCCGGCGGTGCCGGGGCGCTCCCCCCGCTCCGGGGGGCAGCCCTCCTA
>NW_008601915.1:0-13952 GCF_000691845.1 Merops nubicus
CCTTTCCAGGGATAGAGGTGAGGCTGATGGGTCTATAGTTACCTGGGTCATCCTTCTTGCCCTTCTTGTAGACTGGTGTGACATTTGCTATCCTCCAGTCCTCAGGCACCTCTCCTGTTTCCCATGACTTGGTGAAGATGCTGGAGAGTGGTCTAGCAATGACCTCCGCCAGCTCCCTCAGCACTCTTGGATGCATCCCATCCGGACCCATTGATTTATGGATGTCCAGATTACTCAACTGATCCCTAACCCAATCCTCATCTACTGTGGCAGACTCCTCCTTTATCTTGACTTTTGGGGCTATATGAATCTGAGGCTCATGGGGCGAGCCTGCATGAGTAAAGACAGAGGGAAACCTTATGCCAAGAGGAAAAATATCCTAAGGAGACTTTAATTCTTAGTGCTCAGCGAAATAGCTCATACTGCCCCTCATGCCTCTCAGCTGGAAAACCCCTGGGCTCTCTCCGAAGGTGAAGCTAACAGGGCTCCTGTTTGTGCTGTGGTAGAGCCATTCAGTCTGCTGCATTATTTAATACTGACAGGAGAAAATTGTCAGCTCCACCTTTGTGCATTTATCTCCTCTGTGGCAGGTTGTATTTGCTCCTGTTGTCTGGGAGAGCTGACAAAGACACAGGGTCTGGAGCAAGTCAGTTCTAGGGGCTCTACCTGAGCCTGGCTGTGGTATGGGGTTGTCTCTGTGGGTGCCCAGCCGGGTCAGAGCTGAGACCTGCAGCACTGGGCTGGCTTGAGGGGCATGGAATGAAGCAGGAGAAAGCTTGTGTGTAAATATTTTTTCCCACACAAGGAACTCTGCGAGAAGCAGGTCCCAGAGCACACAAGCATCCCAGCCCTCCCCAACACCGCCTCCCGCAGCTCTGAGGCTGGCTGGGTCCAGCAATGCTCACTTGTGCTTTTATTACCATTGAGCAGTGTGGTTTTGGCAGCCTCCTCTCTCAGGCTAGCCCTTGTTTCTCAACAGCTCAGCAGAGAACTGCACTCCTCTTTGGTCCTGTCCCCCCCCCTTTTTTTTTCCTTACAATAAAATATATCAAAATGCAGTGTTAACCACAGCTAACTGGCTGTGGGAAGCTCAGAGTTTAATCCTAGGGCTCTGGTCCTTTTAAACACTAACTCTGCTGTGTCTCTGTAGTGATCTCTTCCAGCTTTGCAATTTCCTACTTTTTCAAAGTTGCCTTATCCAGGCAAAATTGTCCAAACCCAGGATGTAAGCCCCAACTGATGACAGGTACCTGCACCCCAATGAATCAGAAAAGGTGCATTTTACCCCATATCAGCTCTTTCAGTGAACTTCTCTGTATTTAGAAGAACTAGAAACAAATCTCCCTCTTCCACAGTCTATTTGGCTCCAAAGTGAAGTATGAGCCTATTTAACACCTGATGACACAGATACACATCCAACATTTTGAATCCAGCAGCGAACTACCAGCTTTCCCAACTCCACAACTTAGGTCTGTGTGCTCCTAGTCTGAAGGATGGACAGATGATCTCTCTCTGCACTGGAGAATAAGCCCTTTCACTTCCATGTATTAATTCCTGTCTCATGTGCTGCTGTGGCTCAGTCATGTACTGACCTCAGTCATGTATTGTGACACGTGTACACAAGGGTCAGTCTGAAATCTATTCTCATGTATAATCCTGGAGAGATTAGCTACTTGTTCACACTGGTAACATGTCCACTTGCACATTGCTGGGAGGTAGAGCTGATTTTGGAGGTCTCTGCTCAGTGAGACCCAACTCCAGTAGATTTTTCATGCACTGCAGGTGCTGGGAGGTGAATTCAGCCTCTTTCTCCCAATCACCAATGAAGAAATTGATCTGAAACAATGACTCAAAGCTCATGAAGTTTCCACTGTGGTGACTGGGGAAAAACCCTTAGAGGATGTGTTTTTGTCCTGGTGTTGGAGGACTTTCACTTCAGTACAGAACCATGGTGATACCAGAAATTTAAATAAAGTTTTGCTCTGGCTCTTGTTTGGAGCTTGACTACTTTTACAGCAGGCTCTAAGGAGACTGCTGCTGGCTGGGAGGATTTCTGAAGTTGAATAATGTTGAGATGAGCCAGCACAGTGGCTGCGTGGGATGGGAAAGGCTTTCTCACTTCCACAGACAAGTCAGATGCTTCCTTTCTGCAGGGGGTGACTGATTCTCCAGCAGAATGGTAGATTTCCATGCATGGTGAGGCATCACAGCTGTTTCCATGGAGGCTACTGAGCTAAGGATCAAGTCATTGCAAAAGCTAGGGAGCACTTCCAAGCTGAGCAATGAGTTGAGATGGCTTTTGGGACAGGCTCAGCTGAGCAGCTGGTAGCGTGAGAATGTGAGGAAAATAAACAAGATATTGTGTGGAGTCTCAGTTGAGCAGTGGGAAGGTAATTCACCTGCTTCATTTGTGACAGGTGAATAAAATAAAATACCTTTGGAAAGAGCTTGTGGTCAGTTTTTTTTCTGGGATGGAAAGACTAAATCAGAAGCCTACACCTTTGATGGAAGGCACTCAAGTTCTTTTTCACCAAACACTTGGATGTCAACATGAGCAGCTTGAGCCTATGTAAGATTATAGACTTTTTCATGTGTCAGTCAAAATATCCTGGGGAGAAAAATGTCACATTTTTCCTCTGTGTTACTGGCACTCATGTTTTGTAAAACACATAGCTTTTTATTCAAAATATATCTGCTGATAAAAAAAAAAAAAACACAACCCTGAACACAAAATATCAGGAAGTTGGCTGGTCTGTGAAAGGGATGCCTGCTGAGAATGCAAAATTAATTTGTTGCATGTGAAAAATACTAGCTGTGGGGCCAGCTGACGGAGAAGGTGTCTGAAAGAATAGCGTGGATGGTTCCTCTAGCTTGCCAAGTGAAATAGTCCAGTTTTGTTTACAAAGGTCTGTTTCTGGGGCTAACGTGGTCACCGGATCTTTATTCCTTTCATACTTGTTTACTCCTTTCCTAGTCTCTTTGCCAGCACAAAACACTTTTGCACATCTTATACAAGGACGGCAAATAGGCCGAGGGTCCTGCTCCTTGCCAATGACAGATGACTCATTCCCTTGGTGAATCATGTTATTGTTCTCTGTAAGATGCTTGGGGTCTTTGGTAACACATGGGTCCAGCTGTCCTCCTGTGGCGGAGCTCTGCTCTTAGGGCTTGGTTCTTAGAGCCAGCTTAACAGAAATGAAAATTGGGGTGTTCCTGGGCTGAACTACTTGTTGAAAAATGTTGTCGCTTTAGATTGTTTAATGAGTAGGACACGTATAAGAAAATGGCATAAGATGTCCTGAACGTACCAGGCCCAAGAGTGTTAGCAGAAATAGAACTGGCCATCTCCCTCAGCTGCTGACTGACCTCTGTAACACCTTCCTTGTTTCACTGGCATCTACGTTAGAGAGAGGACTGTCTTAGTAACAGCACACCCAGGGCTGCAAGTTCGTGTTTAGGATATGGTTTGAAAGTTGGCTTTGTGGTGTCAGGTGCCAGAAGACAAAGCTGTGACTGTATCTCTGTGGTGCTCAGCTGAATTTCACTTCTGGGTTAAAGCAAGCTGTAAGTCTCCTGGTCTGGACTAGATTCCCATTTATGCAGCAAACGTGGAGAGAAATAGGTGCTTAACTGTCATTTTAAGGCAAGATAGAATAAGTGAAAGTGCATAGGTATTTTTTGTTTTCAAAAGGAGATTTGAGGTGCTTGCTTCAACCTAACTCCATGATTAACACCTGTGGGGTCCAGCGTGGAGGAGAGGAACCAGAAGATCCAAACTGCAGTTTCAGGGTTCCTAAGGTTTCTTGGTTGAACTGAACATTGCTTCAAATTGATTGTTAAATCAGGGAGCGTGGGTGTAGCTCATTCCATTATAATCCCCACAAATTGCTTTGTAATCGAAAGCTTTTGTTCCAGTGTCAAGTGGTTAAGCACCAAGTAAGAAGATCTATTTTACAAGACCAGACAAGATCTGACAGACAGCGGAAACTTAACTTTCAACAAATATAACAATCAACATGAGAGAACCAAAAGGTCCTCATTAAGCACTGCTGTTTTTAATTAATTGGTCCTTCAGATTTACTTCTTTAAAGCTGCTAACAGCCTTAAGCCTTTCCTAGATTAATTACAAAAGACGAGCAAATCACAATAATTAGTTTAGCCTCAGGCTCTTGCTAGGCCTCTGACCTACGTGTGTAGGTTTGCTCCATGCAGTGTAGACAGGGGGAAGCAATTTGCCTTCTTGTCTTGTTTCTGAATCAGAATTTCTGGCAGGAAGTGGTTTTTTATTTTCTTCAGTTGTTGAAAAGTGTAATTTTCCTTCCCCTAATATATTCTTGTCACTTAGTTTAAAATGATCCCTCTGCTGTAACGACTCCCACTTGGGCTGGAAACCCTCCTTCACCAACAACAGCTCAGTCAGTGATGATGACTTTCAAGGCTTGTAATTCTTGGCTTATGGGGCCTACAGACTCGGGGAAGTATCATTAAAAATGAATCATGCTGCTCCCCTGGGGATGTGCTTGCTTCCCGGGATGCGCGTTAATGGGAACCCGTCACCCCTCCCTCGCCGCAGAGGGCTGGTGAGTCAACAGTGCCATGTAAGAGTGAATTTCAAACAGGGACATATAGATGCACCTATTCAGAGAGAGAGACACTTTCTCTGTGTGCCTGTGAGAGGCAGACCCATCGCTGCTCCGAGGAGCTGTTGCTCTTTAGGTCTTTTCCTGTCTGATTCATGTTTTCTTCTGTAACTTGATGCAGACTTTTGGGGCCGTCTCTGTTCCCTTCACTCATGAGACAGATCCTCCCATTTCAACAGTCATCCCCTTGGTTTCAAAGAGTCTGTTGAGGGTGTAATGAGAAAGCATGCTTATCTTTACCTGGAAACGGCGTGCCTCAGTTTCCCTACCTGTAAAATGGGCACAGTAGCACCCCTTGGAGATTAGCTACATGTCTTGACTTACTCATTCTGTAAATTGCTTTGAGATCCTAGGCTGATGGGGAGATAAGGGAAAATTATTGCTGTTTGTGCTCTTGATTAGATAATCATCTGCTTAATTTCCTGTGAGTTCAGTGAGAATTATCAAGGCACCCAAGAATTATGCTAAACTGTGGTTTAAGAAGTGACATCATCACTATGCTGTACTGTCTGACAAAATCGAGCGTAACAATGGATAACCACTAAAAAAAAATGTTCTAAGATATGTTCTGTGCCCCTCCACGGGGCTTTTCCTGGGGAGGAAGCTAAACAGGAGGTCTTGGGGTGAGGGGTTGGGGCTACCTGCTCCCTGCAGCACTGCTGCCTGCTCTTCATGCCCTGCAGGCAAGAGCCTCCCATCTCTCCAGGACTTTTTAGCCCACAAACGGGGTGCAGTCAGAGGAGAATCCCCTGCAAAGGTCCTTTCTAAGCACTGTAGTGCTGTGTAAGCACAACATACCGCTGTATGCTTTTCTGCTGAAAACAAAAGCTTAAATTCTTCACTGGAGCTTTTGGGTTCCCCCTCCTCCCCTACCTGCCCTCTGTCTCACTGCTGCTGGGTGCAGCATTAAAAGGTGTATTTTTGTTTATTTTAATTTATCCTTTATACTCTTAAGGTGTCTTCCTCCAGGCTGGAACAGACACAGTTGAACTCCCGTGTGCTGAACTGCTGTGCATTGCTTTATTGTTATCTGGAAGCTGTACAGGGGCACCAGCTCACTGCTGTGCCCCAGCTAATAAGTCTATGCTATTTCTTGCTAAATGATTCCCTTCTGACCTGGCAAAAGTCGTAGAAACCAGTGCTTTTCCCCCACCTTAAACAGAGAGTAGCTCCACTGGGGTGAATCCCCATTGGGAAGAGGCTTTGCTCACATCTAGGACAGTTGTAATCATTAATGTCACAGCAGTAGCTGGTCATTGGGAGGGAGGCAGACAACCCAAGCTTGCTGCTTCCCACTCCTGGGTCCAGGAGGAAAATCCTGGCCAACACAGCTAATCCACTTCCCTTTTATTGCTCCACCAAAAGAAAAGGATCCTTATCTCTCTAAACTAGAAGTGTAATGGGAAGCAAACCGGGGCCGTCCTCTTCCTTCTACTTATAATTTCTTTGTCCTTCTCAATTTGTTTCTGTCCCTGGACCTTAACCTCCTACTCCAAGGGCAGGACGGGGCAGGCTGATAAGCTGTCTCTGAAACCACTGGTATTGAAGCAATTCTTCAGCAGCTGCAGCCTTTTGCAGCTGAGCAGAGATTACCATCTCTGTCCCTGGGAAAACTGTCTTCATGCCTCCTTAATGCATCCTGGCCTGCAGAGCTTGTTTATGGCACCTTCTGGCTAAACTACCGAGGTGACACAGCCCTGGGATCTTTACTGTTCTTTCTTGGACCCTGTCCCCAAATCCAATATAATGTCGTTTGTTTTTTTTTTTTTTTACCTTCTCTATCTACAGCTGCTTGTGCTTAATCCTGCTCATGCAACACTCCCACTCATTTCAAAGAGCTGGTCCTGGGTATTTGCTGTCCTTGGAGAATATGTGCAGTGTGACACAGACTGGTACTGCTGATAGCTGCTCTGCTATGTGTATGCTAATATTGCCTTAGTTAAGAGCTAAGATTCATGGCTAATTTGAATGCAGTTGGGGAAATACTGCCTGCAATATTTCTATGGATTTTTAAAACTATCTGCCTGTAGTTAATAGGCACAAATTGTTGCAGAAAGTAGGTTTTATTCTTCACATTTTGCAAACTTACCCCAGATGTGTGGTTGGTCCCCAAGACCAAGAGTGCAACCACAAACATTTGTATCCATCCTCGATGCAGATTACAAGAAATCTGTAAGAGTAGTGAAATTGTCACCAATTTTGAGCACTGAAGTCAGGGAAGTTTTGATGCGTGGTCTAGAAGTTAAAAGCAGAAATGAGGGTCATCTTTTTGGGTGTGGGTTTTGCCTTTTTTTTTTTTTTTTTCTTTTTTTCAGTATGTATTTACTGGTACTGTCCCAGTAGCTGCAACCATGGACACACTCAGACAAGAAGAGAACCCACAGTAGTGCTTTTTACTTCTATGGGTTGATGCTCAGTTATCCAGCATAAGAAATGCCTGCAGGAATAAAGCAACCTGCTGCACTCTGCAGCTTGCTCTCCTATGACTGCATGGCTTTAAGAAGCTCTTGCCTCTCTATGCTTCATCAGTTTTGTTTTATACTGCAATTTCTCTGTCAAGCTGTTGGGTTGGGAAGGAGGCGATGAGAAGTACGAGGAGGCTGCAGGGGCAGAAAATAGTGAGACAAAAATCGCTTCTCCAAAACTTTCTAAGTAAGAGTGTTCTTGAGGAAAGAAAAACCCTATAGAACTATCAAACATTTCAACAAGGAGATTAACTCTCTTCTGAATTTATTTTTTTAGAAAGCACCCAAAAACTGTTAAAACCAAAGCCCCCAGTGGTAACCATGGCAGTGTAGCTGGCAAGATAGAACAGACACAGAGGAAAAATGTTCTTGCAAATTTTTTTCCAAAAAAGCAGCAGTTGAAAGACCTTAAATCAGCAGTTGAGGTTCTGCTTTCATTTCCACCTGGCACGATGCTCTCGGTGCTGCTCATCTGGCTACGTGTGTGCAATGGAGTGTGGAGGGGCTTGTGCTGGGGTGGGAGGGATGGGAAGACCTGACCCGAGCCGTTTTCAGAGCTACGGATTTAGAAATAAACGATAACGATTTTCCCTTTATATAAGCAACAGTAGGGGAAACAAAACAAAACCTTTGCCTCATTTCCTGTTGTGTTTTTGAGGTTTCTTACCAACACTGAAAACCACAGTTCATTACGGGAAGTTTTAGTGGTCTGTATCTGTCAGTGTTTTAAATCAGTACTTGGCATCAGCGAATGAGACACTTTTCCCTTGAAGCAGGAGGGGAATTTCACTCTTTTTTGTGTGTTTTGTTTGAGAAATTGTGTATTCACATTTCCTGTCAAGTTTTTTATTTATAAGCATTGTGAAAAGCCACGCTAACAAAACCAAGAATACTTTGAATGCTTTCCTTCAGTTTCAATGAATAACTTCACTATTCATCTGCCCACTTGCCAGGGGCTCAGGAGCATGGCAGTTGCCAGTTGGTTGTCAGCTTGGTTTTGTATCACAAACTCTTTGTAGAGACGTTAGATTTCATCAGTGCACTTGTTCTGGAGAGAGTTGTGAGCTTGAGATGCTGGTAAATTTTTATGAAGTTAGTAGGCTTCTGTTTTGTACCACCTAGGATGTTTGAATGGCAATTGTGTGAGATGCTACACAAATATAGGGATGGTGGTGCTTCCTCAAAATGCATTGTAGACCGGAAGTCTAGCAGGTAAATGAAACTTCTTTGGGTGACTGAAAATTTTTTCAGAATTAATGGTAAATGGAAATCAAACACAATCTCCTGTTTACCTTCAGCTTTCTTTCTGCATGCGTGGTATTGCAGTGGTTCTGCCCCTGCATTGGAGAAGATGGGTTGGAGATAATGTGTTTAGAAGTGTATGGACTAGAGGGAACACCACCTCTCCAAGTACGGCAGCAAGCCTAGACTGAGCCCCACCCTTTTCACTACCTCATTTGTGACTTGGAAGAACCTGAGTTACTTATTTAGTCTTTCCTCCTCAGCTGCCTACCTTCAAGAGCAACAGGACTGGTGATAGTAACCTGATTTTGTGGAGTACACTGAGATGTTCAGACAAGAATAAGCACAAGCAGGCGGTGGTGCCACAAGGTTCCCTGAACGGCTGTGTCCCTCATCAGCTGTGTGGTGTTCTCTGGGCAGCTGACTTGGAGCAAAGCCAAGCCTTTCTTTCAGGCTGCTATGAGAGGTTTCCACTGGGAGGAAACATGTTTGTATGGTCTTATGCACAAGAACTGGCCTCCTCCCAATTTATTGCACCCAGGCTGGTAAAAGTCAACCAGTAGCACCAGTTTGGACTGATGGCCCCTGTCAGATCTGGGAGAATCCACATCCCTCTGGTGGGTTGTTGGCTATGCCAGCAGAAGACTTCTGGAAAGACTGTCAGCGGAGGACTTATAAACAAGACCTTTTATTTACTTGTGTGTGGGTCACACAGATGTGGAGGTCTCTGGTTTTTCTTCACTTGGATTTCCTATGTTACAGGTTTTCTCAGCTCAGTCAGCCATATTGTGCAGTGGGGTTGACAGCTGCATGGCCGGTATGCATGTAGGAACATGTCCCCTTTATCTCCTGCCTTGCTGCAGCTCTTGATGCTGCTTTCACATGTCTGATCCCTCTCATAAGATCTTGGCTCCAACATACAGGGGAATTGGGGAAGAATGGATTCGTTTTGAGGAAGAGTAAATGGAAGTCAGTGACAGGTTGGTGGGGTCCTGCTCCAGCTGTTGGCAGAAACACCTGTCATGGCTTGGACAGCTCCATCCTCGGATTTCCTTGCATGCTGCTGCTGGGGAAGGTAAGGGAAGAAATTGGAGCAGAGGAAAGCAGGAAAGGCAGAGCATCTCTCTGAGCCTGATGGCTTCCACACCTCTCCTCTCGCATATACATGTGCTTCTGTTTCTCTGAAATCCCTCTACTGAAGTAGGAGTTGTTAGTCATGATAGAAATCACAGAAATAGTTGGTGGCAGCCCTCTTTAGTGTCAATGGATTGGTGCTCACTCTAAAAAAGAAAATAGTCTTATTCATTCTGCCTTTTATTTCTTTGCACAGGGACAGTAGGGCTAAGCCAACAGATGCAAATCAAATCTCTCCCCCAGCCTGAGAAGAAAAGGATTGTGGGTGCTGCTGTAATACAATATGAGTAAACTCATGTTTTGGAGGAAAAAAACCCCACAACATTCCACCCTTCATTACGTCTGCATTTAACATTTAAATGTTTAAGCAGAAGTGGTTTTTGTGGCAGCTCACGGCTGCCTAGCCCTCTTTATTTCCAGACAATATATTGTAATTTCCCTGCTGCAAAGGGAGGTATAGGAATTTCCTAGAGCTGCAACTGCTTTTCTCCCAGGACTAAGGAGTACACAGTAATGATGCTGCTTCACAGACACTGGCAGCTGAGATGCTCAGTACCCCCCATGGCTGCTCACGTGGCTGATCCTCCAGCCATCTATCCCCCACTGGCAGTTCTTCACAGCTACACCATTTTGCTTCTCACCTCAAGCGGAGTGTCAGGAAAAGCTGGAGGCTTTGACCCAGAGACAGAAATACAGAGCTGGGTGTTTAAAGATGATGGAAGTGAGTATTATCTCCTCGTCTCTTTGGAGGAGCAGGCTCTGGAGCCAGATGGCTTTGCCACTGTCCCTGCCCTCTGTGGAGACTGCAGGAGCCCTCGCTGAATGTGCTCCAGTGCTGTGAGCCTGCGCTGTAGGTTGTGTTTTGAAATAAGGGAGGCATAAGGCTGAGTGTGCCACTGAGAGCCATTTAATTTGGTAGTGTAGAGGGGACTGCAGAAGGGATTAGCAAAGGATTTAATTAATAAGAATGGTGACTGACTTTTCCTTTTTTTAAGTCTAGTGACCCCCCTCCTCTTACCTAGGCAGAAGGAAAGCCAGTCTGTGCCCTATGTAACCATGGTATGGAAAGGTGTGAATACATGTCCCAGTGATCCTATTTCACCTCCTAAAATGGATGGGGGCAGTATATATATATATATATATATATATATATATGAGAGGAAGACAACAGGCTATAAGGAGGAGGAGGTAGGAGGGAAAGGTCACACTTCCAACCTCGTGTGGCCTGTGGTACTTTTCTTGGTCTCTGCCTTAGAAAGGAATAATGTGAAGCAATGAAGCCTAATGCCCCTTGAAGATGCAATGGGCTAATGAGCCCCACAAGTTTTTTTGGTTGAAATTTGTAACATCCTTGGGTTTTGTGCCAGATAACATGTTGCTATGTCTGCCAAGGAATCCAAGTGCTCCGAGTGCAGGGATGCTGAAGATGCCACACAGAAGGCTCCACATGCTTGCTGTGTTTTTCCATAGCAACAAATACGCCTGATTACAGCACATTCATATGCTCTATATAATGAGTATCCCATAGGACATTTATCACTGTGCATCATAATTAGAAATCAGACCTGGGCAACTCCAATGAATTGCCCAGGAGTACAATGTTGGATGTGTTCTGTGTGGAAAGGGTGGTGGGGAGCAGGAGAGGGGGGGGCGAGTGGGCAGCTCTGCTGAGCACCCTGCTCCAATGCTTGCTGCTGAACTTCACAGCTATATCTGGAATATTTGTGCTATTCCTTCTGGCAGTGTTGGGGTGTGTGTGAGGAGAGGTGGTTCTGAGATTTTTCTTTTCACTCCTTTTTAAAACAAACAAACAAAACATTTTTCTAGCCTAATTTCTTTTCTGCTCCCATCTGGCAGGGAGAAATTGAAACCAGCAACACTTAGACTTCAGCTTCACAGGCAAAGCATGCTCTCCTGGGGGGTTTCTGCTGTGGCTTGGTCCAATTGTTACTGATGTATCACTTACAATATTCTTAACTACTTCAGACAAATTCAGCGGCGCTCTAATGAAAAACTAAAATACGCAGGCATACTTTCAATCAGGCAAATTTAATAAAGAACTTTTTTTTTCACCTGACAAATCTAATAAATTTCCACCAAATAAGGCAATGTTCAGCCTCAAGGCTAGGAGTCCACTGCATGTGCAGTGTATACAGCTTTCCAGATTCAAAAGTCCTGGGTTTTGTGGTGAGTGCAGAGTTCAAAATGAAATGTTACTGGTGGGTCAAAAGCTGTTTTCTAGCACAGCAGTTGTGTTAGGTATTCACATGGTTCAGTCAGCAATGATAGCTATTAAGGTATCTGCTTAAATCTGCCATCAGCACTGCATTAAGGTTTTTTTTTCTTATATGATGAAATCTCTTAAGATTCAGATAATGAAATTATCTTTCTTCTCCATTAACCTGTGTTGCTTCAATTTATGAGCCAATGCTGGCCCTGACTTATAGTCTGATCTGTGTCCACAGATTTTTGTTATACCTCCAAGGACAGAATTTGGTCACTTACTGATAAGCATATCCTCAAAGGAGAGGTACGTGTATATGTAATGTCTATGGCATATGTATATAGACTCTTTAATATTTATTATGCCTTTCTAGTTAAATCAACTGGCTTGCTACCAAGAGGTAATTCTCTGGGCCTTGCTGAGCTCGTGGTTAGAAGCAGATTGGGAATTGTGAAGAGAAGAGATTTTCCATGCTGAGATTTATCATGTTACATCACCTGCTATTGCGGGAGCAGGTGGGAGTGAATCAGGTGCCCAAATGTAGGTGTCTTGTGACTTTTTAGATGCACTAGAGGATGGCCATACAATTGGCATCTAGGATGCAGGAGACCTGTGCCCACTTGCAGCAGCTGTGGTTGGATGTCAAAGTTGCAGTAGATGCTTGTCAGGGAGTCAGACTGTTCCCCTGTATGTGGAAATAACTTATTCAATAAATAGGCTAATTTAATTTCCTGGAGATTGAGCTGACTTCAGGCACGATAATTTATATTTCAGGGAAATTATTTAGGATGGGTTCATAAAAGTTCACAAGCCTTCTAGTTCTTCCTTTGTGTACTAAGAAAGCCAAGGCAAACCGCACGCCACCAGCCTGAACTGCTTTATGCCTGGCTCGTGACTCTAAGCAATGCTGCTGGAGCACTGTGGAAGTGTAAACTTTCAGACCATGGCTACTGAACAACGTGCTCTGTGTATGTGTCCGTGTGAAGGAATTGCTGAGACTTGCTTCATCTTGGTATTTTTTCTTTTGTTTTTTCCTCCCCCACTCAGACCAGGTTTGGAATCGAGGCGTGCAAAGGGCAGCCAGCACCTAACCTTTGCAATGACAGAGAGATAGCTGTGACACTTTATTATTTCATGGGTGCTTGAGTGCTCACAGAGATCGTTTGCAGGCTGCTGTTAGTGAGCTTGGAGGATTCGGGGCTGTAAATCAAGGAGGAAAACTTGGGCTTACCATGGCTCCCGTTGCATTTATTGTCTTGGGAATTACTGATTCGTATGGCTGTGTAAGGTAAAAAAGGCAGTGCCGTGTCTCTGGGACTGACATTGCAAATGCTCTGGTAAATTAACAGCACATTTAATTTGTTGTCAACAGGGTCTTTTAACACAGACTCACTTTGCTGACAAACTAGGCCTATCACAACAAACACACCATTTCTGTCTTCTCCACTTTGGAGCAAGCCAAAAAACAGTATGCCTGTTTTGTTTTCTCCTTTCTAGGCCTTAATGCCAACGTTTGTGCCAGTCCTATAGCTCTGCAGAATTAATGAGAACAGTTGATGATGCTCTGTGAATTGAAGTGGCCAAGAGACTCTGTTAGAACCTTCAAATGAAGTGGTGCTCATCTAACCCTGCAGATAAGGCAGCTGGGCAAACAGCCTGGCAGCCAGCCCAAATGCCCAGAGGGCACTTTCTGGGCACCAAACAGCATTTGTGCTCTGTGTCCAAACACTCTGGCTGCAAAAGGCCCTGTTTCACAGCACCTGCCCCTGGGGAAGTGTTACTCAGTCTTGGAGGGGAATGCTACAGAGGTTCCTGTGCTCCTCGTTCCTGCTGTTCACCTGCTTCCTCCTCAAAGTGGCCAGCTCAGGTAGCAGTGAGCTTTCATCAGGAAGAGACATCCAGAAAGTGCTGTCTTGTTTGGCTCAGGGTAGAAACAAATGAGTTTTAGACTTTTCCTGTTTTTCCCTGCTTACAGATACTCAGGGCAAGGTAATTATCAGGGCATTAGTAAATATCTGTTGTGTGGAGATGAAGAGCAATTTTCACCCTTGGCTTTCCCATTGCTTGTGGCCAGCAGGCTCCTTGCTGCTTGACACCGAATCTCGCTGTGATTGTAACTAAGAGCAAGCAGCTCTGAAAGCGCTCTCCACAGTCCTCTGAAGCTGCAAGTGAATATTATTCATTTTCAGGGACTTTTTGTGAATATGGACAATGAAAAGGCCATTCCTGTTGGTTGACAACCTTCCT
>NW_008601915.1:13983-30427 GCF_000691845.1 Merops nubicus
TCTGGGCAGTGGCTGGGACAGGTCCCTCAGGGCTCTTCCAGGTTTGTGCTGCAACATGATCTGTTGAACTTGAAGTGACCGAGGGATTATCGTCCTAAGTGCTCCCTGGGTTAGGTTTTCCTTTGAGAGTCAGGTGTTCTGCTTCTTAATAAAGCATGGCTAAGGCAGGGTGTTAAAGTGGCATCCTGTGTTGGTTTAGGGTGACTGGATTGACAGCCCGTGTCCTCCAGCACTTACCGCAATGCTTGTCGGGCCAGCAGAGCAGCTTTAAAATCATCTACACATGAAACAAGTTTGGTGTAGCAAGAATAGATCAGAGCAGGAAAAGAGATGAGTACGGAGGAGGGGATGGGAAATAGACTGATGTGTCTTTGGAGAGAGGAAAAGGAATGTGTAAAACAGACACAGGAAGAGTAGATCAAAGTAACCCAGCAGGAAGAGGAGAAGGAGCAAACTAGTTATTGCATGAAGAAAAATATCGTTGTGGATGAGACATGAAAGGAATGACAGGAGGAAAAGAAGAGAGAAAATCTCTCTCTTAGAGTAATATAAGATAGGAGTGGGAAGTGAAAGGGAATTAGATGAAGAGGATGAAGGCTGGAAATAAAGACATGCCAAAATGCTGTCTACGTGACCCCAGGGGAAGTGCAACAGCTTGGGGATGTATCTTGAAATTTGTTTTGGGTAGCTCATCATGAGGCTCAGCTCAGGCAGGTTCTTTTTTTGTTCTGGAGAAGAACAATCCCTGTCTGTGCTAACGCTGGGGTGGTGCTGGTGGGGTGGCTGCTGCCCTGGAAGAGGGAGATGGGTCTTGTTTAAGGTAAAGAAAACGACTCCAGGGAAGCATGACCAAGCTGCTGTGGTTCAGTGAGCCGGGCAGCGAGTGATGTTTCCCTGAAATGCCTGCCCTGTGATCAGCTTGCTCAGAGGGAGCCGGGAGGCTGGCAGCTGACCGTGGAGCAGGGCTGGCTGCACAGCACCCCGCAGGATGCGCCGGGGCTGCCCGGGCCCTGCCCTCTCCGGGACGGGGTCGTGGGAATCACACCAGCTGAGAGGCTGAAAATGATCCTTGGAAAATACCTTGAAGAGAAAGTAAATTAACCTACCTTTGAACTCCCCTGCCTTACATATACTTGAACAATTTTGGTGCCTCAGCCCGCAGGCTCCTGCTCACATAGGTGATCAGCAACCCAAATACTCCTTCAAGAGGGGACACAAAGAAAGTGGTAGAGAGAAAAAGAGAAGGTTGGAAAGGCAGGCAAGTAGGGAGATAGATGAGTCCCGCAGTGAGCAGGGTAGAGGAGCATGCACAAGAAGATGGAATCGTGTTTCCACAGTGACTTACCCTTTGAAGACCTGGCTTTTGGTGGCCAGGCCCATGGAAGGCTTGGTGTATAAAAGCATAACCTTTTAACTCCCTCTTCACTGTGGCCCCATCAGGTCCTTTGGTTTGTTGGAGAACCCCTGGGGAGTGGGAAGCAGCACGTGGCTCCCCAGCAGCCAGAGCCTCCAGTCTGGGTGCACAGTCCTGGCACTGTGCTCAGGGGCTGTGGCAGGTCTGCCCTTGCAATGTGCTTCTGTTACCCCAACGAGCTGCAGATCCAGGCACCCACTGTCCTCCTCTGCTCACAGGTCAGGACAGCGAGAGGTGTATCCAGCATGCTACCAGTTTTCTCTGAGCAAACAGCACTCGGGCCAAGAGCACTGCTGGTGAAGCTTATTCAAGAGATGGTCTCCCAGCCTCTGCTTTACATCTTGCACCATTTTTTTTTTTTTTTTTTTTTTATAACCTGGCTTAATTTTTTAAGTTTGCCTGTTTGTGAGCTTTGCAAAACAGAAAAAAATACCATGTTCTACTTGTAGTGACATGTTGGTCAGAAATCCCAGAGTGTGCGAGGAAGAAAAGCAAAAGACTCGGGGGAAGCTGATGCCAGGTATGACTACATCGCTCCAACCTCAAACCATGTCTGCCACCACACTGCCTGGAGCAGTAGCAAGTTGTGTGATTTACGTTCATGTTGTGGCCTTCTTGCATTTATAGCAGAGTTTCACTCAGCTGAAGAGCAGAGTTCTTCTGTAGCCAAGACTTTCATGTGGGCAACCAGTCCCAGTGCCATACAAGCAATAACTCAGAATGTGCAGGAAGGATAAGCCTGAGGAGCCTTCATTGAGGCTTTCATACATACCCAATTCTAGAGGGCTCCTACCTGGTTTCTCTACCTCTGGCTGCCTGTGTAGGGTGTACAAAGCTTGCCCTTTTGGCAGCTGGAGATGCTTTTCTTCACAGTGCCCATCTCCTGTGGGCTCACGGGGTAGATGTGTCCCTCATTCATTATCCTTGGTGCCCATCACTTGGTGGACCAGCTTGCTTCCTCCTCAGTTGTAACCAGCATTGTTAGATTTTTTTTGGCTCTAATAATCTTCATTTGAAGCTCTAATGGATATCCACACAGATAACATGCTAATTTATTAGTTCGGCTCAACTGGGCTGCAGGATGAAAAATGATTGCAGAAGACTTTTAATAAAATTCAAAGGGATTTTATAGGTCTCAAGCCACTTTTAAAATGCAAAAGAAAGCCAAGAGTATTACTTTGTTAACCCACATAATTCTATCCTGCCTAATGAGGTCTGGAGCTAATCTTCAGCGCTCTGCCCTGGGATCAGAATTACTGAAGCAGGTAAACATGGCTAAGTACTGCACTGCATCTCTGAGTTTTGGTTGCATTGTCACTGTGACTTTCTGTTCCTTCCCTCTTATGAACTCTTCGTAAAGCTCAGAATAGTAATGATTAAAAAAAGGCAAAGAAGCTGGCTTCTTGTAGTGACCTGTTTTTTCCCCTCTCGGCTGCTGGGGTTCAGGCAGTCAAGGGAAGCAGTGTGTGTTGGCCTGGGGGAGTGCACAGGTCACAGGTCTTTGTTTTCAGATTGTTTCTCCGAAGGGATGTAGAGAGCTCAACCCATGAGGACACGCTACTTAGCTGTGAAACTCATGCTGCAAGCTCTACTTAGGCAGTGGATTTCTTTTTCATGGTAACTTCACACTTCTTACTTATTTCTACAGAAATATTTTGTGGGGATCAGGAGGTAGAGGAGTGATATATAAATAAGAGAAATGACCTGTTTAATCCTGTTCAGGAGGGAGCAGAATCTTCTAATGTAACTGTGGAAGGAACGTTTATTCTCCCTAACATTTTTTTTTTCCCTAGTAGAGACAATCAATGTACCTTGATAGTCAGTGTCAAAGAGGAGAGAAAATACAGACTGAGACTACTAATTGCTATAAACTGGTAGCCCCATTTGACTCAGTGGAGTTACACTCACCTATACCATCTCAAAACCTGCTTCCCATTTGAGAAGCCATAAATAAACTTTGCCCCTGTCAGTGATATTTCAGCTCAGACCTTGCCACTAAAACCAAACAAAGCTTTAAAGATCAGTCTTGTTATTGGTTCCTCTAGCTGCTCATGCAGTTCCCCCCAGCCTGTAGAGGTTGTGATGGGGCTTATTTCAGCCTGAGTTAAAAACAAGGCAGTCAAACCCCAGTTCTTACAATGGCTTGGAGAAGCTCATCTAGGTTTCAAGAAAATTACACCATTTCACAGTGGGGTCACAATGAAACAAACTGGTTTCACAATGTGTACAACACCACAAACAACAGGAAAGCAAAACTAGATGCCTATAAAGCCCATGACTATGTTTACCAGTTTAATCCATCAGCATGTGTCCTGTGTTCAAGGCAAGATTTTTTAAGATTTTTAAAAATTATGACATTAGTAACTTTTTCTTGACTCTGTAAGCAGCGCTTGTCACAGTAATCAGCAAAGCACAGTGGATGCTGGAGATGGTTTTGCTGAACCAAGTGACCTAGCAATTCACTTTGGTCCCATTACTCAGTGATTATAGTGTGACCTGGGGAATATTAGCCACACTCAAAGCAGAAGAGGTTAAGGTGACCACTTACCAGGAAAATGTAGCTTTCAGGGTATAATCTGTTTACAAGCATTTAATTGCAATTACTGAGCCAGGCAGAAGGTGAGGAAGATCTGAAACACAGAGGAATAATGAATGGACTCATGTTTGTTTAAGCATTTATAAGTTGTGGAGCTGGGCTTAGCCTGAGGATGCATGAGGACTAAGACCTGCTAGCAAAGCCCCTTGCCTTCTACATACCACTTTTCCCCCTGTAATGCCCAATGCCCTTCAAATGGGGTCTTTGCACTTCTACATCCTTCTCTGTGCTTGGAACATTATCCTCTGTGCTCTCTGCTCTCCACTGTTCAGTCCTGCACATCTGACTACCTCTCCCAACCTGCTCTTCGAGTTTCAGTAACTGCTGCTCTTTAAAGCTGGTTTATCTTCTCCCACCTTCCTTTAAAGAATTTCTGTCTCAATGTCTGAATGTGTAAACTGGGTTGTATCACTTCAGGCCAGCTGAAACCTGTGGTTTCCAGAAGGGTTCAATTAATCAAACAAATACCAACCTCAGAAGAATCTGAGCTAAGTTCTAAAATGCTTGTTATAAGATACATTATTTTCTTGAGTTCTTCTATTGATGATCCATGTTTAACATTAAACTAAAATCTAAATTAGTTTTTTTCCTTGCAAAATGTCAATGTTTTCATTCTGAAAAATGCTGAAACAAAATGTTCTGACATTTTGGAAAATCCATCTCCTCCCATACCAATTTCCCTTCCAAAAACCTATCATTAGTTTGCTGTTCATAAAAATAACCTCATCAGCAGTTTTGAGCCTGTTTCTTACAACCTGATGTACTAGAGCTGTTCATCTCCTCTTTCTGGTAAGACTACTCATGAGATTACAAACCCACATGGATTTTTGGATTGCCCCTTGAATCAAAGCCTGGGTGCAGTAGGACAAGCTAAAAGGGAGAAGTTGCCCCATGGCATGGTGGCTCATGTGTTGCATTGGGACTGTTGTGTCGGCTTCACTGTAGATGGTTTTGGAGAACTGTGTAAGAGCTTCACCTGCACCTGACTTATGGTCACTAATAAGTCTTGATGGCCTTGATGGGCCCCGCTTGGTGCTCCAGGAACTCATTTCAGCTCTGTTTGGGGCTGTCTTCCCTCCCCAGAGACATTGTAGGGTGTCTCCAGCTCCAGCAAATCCCAATAACGCCTCTGAAGCTGTGGCAACGTGTCGTGGGCGTCTCGTTTTGGCTCCAAATCCCCTTTCTTCCTCATTGTGTGAGACAAAAGGAGAGCGAGCAGTAGAAGCTGTCAAGTGTGTTAGGTATGATTCAATCAGCCCTATTTACGATCTCATGATTCAAGTGCCTGGCTTGGAGAAGGGTGGTGCTCGTGGGCTTGTGTTGTCAGTGAGCTCTTGCAGGGTGGCTGCTGGAGCCAGTTGCACCAGCAAGGTGAGAGCCTCGTGGTAGCTGTGGCTGAGCAAGGTGACCCACGAGGTGTCTCACTCCTGTGATTTATCTGAGGCTTGGGCAGACTTCTCCCCTTGACACTGTCTCCCATAGTTTATGCTGTCTCTACAGTCAGGGGTGAAGCTGGGAGGAACACACACTGCTGAGGAGGTTTCCTAATCTCCCCTGGTGCAGAGCCAACCCTTGTTGGCCTGCATGAGTCTGATGGGCTGCGACGTGTGGGTGGTCTACACGTGGGGTGCATCAAGCCAAGCTCCAGACCCTGGCACGCTGTTAGCTGTGGCTCCTAGACAAGCCACACTGCATGCATAGCTGGTGCATGCATGCCCTGTTTGTGTTCACTTATTAATCAGCCTTGAGGGGCAGCCAAAATAATTAACCATCACGAACCCCTGAGGCTCAGGTCTATGAGATATGGCTGCTGTTTGTAAGGGCCCTACAAGCAGGGGTGCTGGTCAGCCAGCACCAGGAGGATCCCTCTCTGGGGATACAAAAGGTCCATCGTTATGGTCCATTCCCAGTGCCTGCTGTCCCAAGCATTCACCATCTCCACCTCAAGCCAAGGATTGTTCTAACATCTTGAGTTAACCCAGGTTTTAGCTCAGTTCCTATTAAAACTACTGAAAAGATTCCCATAGGTTTCTGTTGGAACTGGACTTCCTTGTTTGCCTTTCACTTTCTGAAGAGCAGATTAGTCGCATGGGATTTGCAGCGGGAAGCTAAACTGTGCCAGAAAATGTAGACAGCTTTGCAAGAGCAGACATTTAAAATTGCTGGGCTGCAAATGACTTGGAGCAACTTGTAAAACCACGTGAAATGGAAATATTTTTCCTCATTTTTGAATAGCGATTTTTTTTTTCCGAGTTAATCTGCAAATGAAAAAAAAAAATCTGGTGTTAAAAGAGAGTGTTATTTATCATGGGTTGTAATTTCACTGGGCTTAAGATGATCTGAGGGGAGGCTCCTGGTGAAGGGAAATTCTATGATGTCCCATTTTGTACATGGTCTGGATTTTGTGCTGCTCTTTTGGTGTCCCCTGTGCTCAGATGGGACACTGACCCCCAGCCTCTGTGGGCTGGTTTCTTAGTGGGGGTGGGGGAAAGACCTTTCTGGAGCAAAGTCACTTAGACACGTTAGTGTACGTCAGCATGCCTGCCACGTGAAAAGGGCTTATAAAGGGAATTATCTGAGGAGCAGCAAAGCAGTGAGCTTCAGGCCACTTTGGATGTTGCCTGCTTTGCCTGCTGTGGTGGAGCAGATGCTCCTGCAAAAGCCTCAGGCCATGCAGCCACCCAAGTGTGCCTGCACTGCTGGGCTGTGTGTGGGAGAACTGACCCGAGCTTGTTCAGCTGCTGGCTCCTGGGTTTTAAAGTCCTGATGTGGGGTCTGCAGTGTCAAAGAGCAAGGCAGAGGAGGGAAGTGAAACAGAAAAAAAGAAGCTGAGGGAGTATTTTAAAGAAATGAGTGGCTCGCTCATGCTGCAAGAGGCCTTGACCAGAGTCAAGGCAGTGCCCTGCTCTGATTTCCCTGCTCCCAGGACACGGCTTCTTTCAGTTCCTCCCAGACGCTCGAGAATAGGGAAGATTGACTAAGGGCTGTGATGGGTCTCAGAGTCACCTTCAGGAAAGACTGCTTGGCCCCAAGTTGATAGGAAGTGCCCCCATTGTAAGCACCTGCCCTGCTCCCCAGGGAGCAGAAACTTTTCCCATTCAAAGAAAGGTAATCCGAACAGCAAAATGCCCTGAGAAGACTCCATGTCAAAGCCAGGCAACACTTTCCCATTAGCTCACAGAGGGTGTGGGCATTGGTGTCAGAGTTAGTCTCTCAGGCTACAGTGAAGGTCATCTGGACTTTAACGTGATTCATCTGGTGGTTTTATTTTAAAATTCTTCTGGTGAGCAAAGCCCCACAGCAGTACATAGGGAAACTCAGGCTGTGCTGCTGGCAGAGCATGATTGTGACTTGGTCTCCCTATTTGTGAAATAAAGGATATCATCCTTCACTGAGGGATGTGGAAGAAAGCTGTGTAAGAACTGGACTGGTTGTTATTTCTGAGTGTGCTTGAGAAAGGGAAGTAGCATTTGGTCCTTCTGTTGCAAAGCCTTTTGAGTGGAGTCTTTGTAGGTAGAGCTGGTCCCTACAATTACCTTAAATAGGTGGGACCCTATTTTGCATCTTCACACACCCCTGCAAAGAAGTAGCAGGAGTGGCTCTGGGAACAAGGACATGACTTAGGGCTGTCATCTCTAAGCAGATGTCCAGTTTGCCTTAAACTATCCCCCTAGCATTTACATGAACACTCCTCCCCTTATTTATTTACTTTATTTATTGTCTGCCTAATGGTTTCAGCCTTATCACAAGGTACAACAGCAGCATACCACTGAAGAGTAGCTTGCAGGCTGCTGTTGCGGTCACAGTTAAGCAGTAAATAGCCCATTCAGGAAAAAATAAATGTTACTTTTATCAGTCGGCCCATGGCCCCATATGTCCAATTTGGGACTGATCACTCATGCAGAAAAGCTAATAACACTAAGTACTCTGCTTTTAGGCTCTGTAGACAGAGACATAGGGTGTGTGACCTCTGTTTGCCCCACAAGCCTGGTATTGTGCTGCTTCATCTATTGCCAAAATTTGTTTGTTTTTAGAAGGTGGCAGATGTGGAGCAAGAAACAAGGAAGGGAACAGGTTAAAGAATTTTAGGCCTGGTTAAAAGAACTCTAAATGTGAGGAGAACTAATTTCTACCTTATCAAGCTAAGCCCAGACTAAGCATAATTTCTCTTTGGGACCCCTGTGTCAGATTTGAGGAAGGGAACACTTTTGTCCTGGAGGAAAAGGAAAACCAAAAATCCCATCACATGAGGTCCCCAAACATTTCCACATTCGACTGGGCAAAGAGCAGTATAAAACTGAGAACCACCTACAGCACCTTACCCTGGCTCTTCTGGGAAAAAAGTTATATCCTCTGAATATTGCAATGAATGGTTAAATAACCCCTACCTAGAGTCTTTGCTTCTTGACTTTGCTGGAGAGGGAGAAGTTCAGATCTCCAGGCGTTTGCTGTTTGTGACACAGGATTGTGGTTCACCAGTGGCTGCTGGTCTGCTGCTGTGGATGGGGGCTTTCATGGCTCTGGGCTGTCCGTGGCCCTCTGATCTGTTTCTTGGTCATTAAGATGGAGGTTTTAGGTCACGTTATTTCTGAGCGCTAAACTGATGTGTGGGTCAGGTGGAATTTTATGCTGCAATGTTTTAAGGGGAAAAAATGAAACTCCACTCTCAGTATTGCTAGAAATTACAGTAAATGATGTACCTGTATCAGCAGCTTATTTGACAACATAACTACAGTTCAGTGACAACTATAAAAAAAAAAAAAAAAGGGAGGGGGGGGAAAGACATTTTGATTATATGTTAGCATCTGCAGCAATTAGAATAGGAAAAAAAAGGGGGTTAAGAAACCAGATACAGTATGGATCTTGCCAAATGTTCTGTAACAGCAAAGGGCTAAAATCTTCCGTTGGGATCTTGGGTTTCAAGTATCTTATTTTCTTTCTTATAACTATGTCCCAGTGCTGAGAACAGGATACTTCAGAGTGCCAGTTTCTTCACAGCACTACAAAGACCAGGGTGCTGTGGGAGGAGGCGCAAAGGTACAAGATATGTGTCAAGAATAGAAGTGCTACCAGCAGCTGTATTAATCTCCTTAGGATTTTACAACGTGTAGAATAGTGCTTGGGAAGAGCAGAGCTTCTTAATAACCAGCCTTGCTCTTGACCTTGCTGTGCACTATCAAACAGTAGGGGGAAAATTAAAATAAACATAACAGCACACTTTAAATTTTAAGTATGAGAGTTACAAGCTGTAGGCCTGCCCTTTCTGTGGGCTTGGGGAACCATTGCCAAAGGGAAGAGCAGCGTGAACATTCGGGAGCTGGCATGGACGTGGCTAAACTGAGCGGTTTTGTGGTGGGAAAAGCTGTATATTTTGGCTCTTGCATCAGTTTGTTGGAGTTGGGGAGACCTCCCAGCACAAAGACAGAGCCATGCCAGTGCCTGCCTGCAATTAATATCCATTTATAGATTTGAAATCCCAGTTTAATCCCATAAGGGTGAGCAAAAGATATTTTCCAGCTGATCCATTCTGGATAGCTTTTAATGCTGAAGTATACAGAAGTGCTTAATAGAAGTTTATAATAGCTTTCAACTTAAATATTTCTACTGGATTGAGGAAACCAAATATCTATTTAAATGCCATTCCAAAACTGTCTGCAGACTTCTCCATTATAATTGATCCCAAATTTGTGTGTCTCATGCATTTGTAACAAGTGCCATAGGAAACCTATTAACCTTTGTTAAAAAGAAACACCAGTCAGCAGCTCATATTGCAAAGACATTACTATAAAGAACAGCATTTTAGGACTTTTGGAGTATTTTTTGGCTGAATATTTTCTGTTCTCACAGTGTTTCCCATAGGTTTTGTTGGCTTGTTTTTCAGTGGGCTAAATGGCTTGGATATGCCAAGGACTGGCCACCTTTGTATAAAAAAGAAAGCTAAGATTTAATGCAAAGATTTATCTTCATGAGGTAGGGAAAATTTTCCTTCCTTCTGATGGACCCAGCCTTTGAATTTTCTGAAAGGAAACCAAGTATCTTAAATTCCCAGGAGACATCTCAGAGGATCAGAGCCGAAATGTTACTCTCTGAACTATCTGATACAGAGACCTCTGTGTGACCCTCCCTGTTTCAGAGTCTCGAGGCTGTGGATTCTCCAGAAAAACCTATTTCTCTATAACCAGGGGCTGAACAAGATTGCACTGTTACGGAAGTTTAAATAAACCACATAAGGTCAGCTGCAGCCTAAATCCTTGCTACCAGGTCTATAGATATTTTTGCTTTGTTTCTAAGCAAGCTGGGAGTCCTGGTGCCAAAGGGCAACATGTAAATTGTGCTGTTATTCTGAAGCATGCAAGGTAATAAATGGTGCTGTCAATTGTTTTTACTCAAGTGACAGATTTATTTTCTTCAAAATGAATGACCAGGAATGGCTATTATTGCAAAAAATTCACTATGTATTGTCTTGTGCCTGCTGTTTAACAAGTAATGCTGAAGTCTAACTGCCTTCTTCCATGGCCAAGTATCTATGACTTAATTTTTTTTTCTTATTTTTTTGTTGAAGATGTGTAATTTACTATTGTTTTTGATGTGCCATCTGATTGAATGTCTCTGTGAATCATATCTGCAATCTAGCACCATCTGTCCCAAAGGAATATGGGAATATTCCTTACCCCATTGTTTTCTTGTGATCTGTGTAAAAATAGGTTGTGGTGTGAGGTTTTTTTTTTTTTTTTTTTTTTACACAAACAGTTAAGCTTCTGTTTCCAGATTTCTAGGTCGAAATTCCAGCTCCTGGCAGATTCATTGAAGTTTAGTAAATCAGTTGCATGTGGGAATGTACAATGTTTCATAGTACTACCAAGGAGTGATTTTTAAATCTCAGTAGTACTTTTTGTCCAGAATAAACCCAGAATTAGCCCAGAATCTGATCCTGCAGTTCTGCCCAAACTCCCCCAGAATCCAGCTGCAGCCCTTTCTCATAGCACCTTATTTTCCAACAAGAAATTGCTGCAGCTGGTTAAGAAGCCACCTCAGGATACAAACCCTGCTACTTCTTTAAGATTTTATCATTCAGCAAAGCCCTATTTTTCTGTAATTTCATACTTTTTTTTTTCTTTCCAGTCAACATTGCAATCTTTTGAATGTTTTAGTAAAGGTGTGAGTAGGCTAGGAAATAGCATCTAAAATGGAAAAGCTCTCATAAAGTTTGCACTCTGACAATATATTTTAGAAAGAGCTGAGTACAGAAAAATGTTACCGTTAAGTCATGCTTCTTTTTACAACAATACAGCTCCCCTGTGGCCAAAGAAGATGGTGGTGAGCAAAGACAAAACTTCTATCTGCAACACACTTTTTGCATGCATGTAGCTGTTGAGAATGAAGTGGTCCCAAAAAGGTCACCAGAGATGTCACCAGAGGTGGCAGAGACAGCTTGTGGCCCATTTGCTGTTGCATCACTCAAGGCAGCACATTTCAAGCTTTCTCTGTTACTAAAATTTGGGGAATGTGCAAGTTTTGCCCTGGTCCAATGGGCTGAATTAGACATGCAGGGATTTAATCTGAAGTTGTTCTGAATGGTCCTATCAACTCATTGAACTCTCCCCTAGTTAAAGATGGTTAGGAGTACCGGTAGAGATTATTTTTTGTCTTTGGTTGTGTTTTTATGACAATATCAAACTATATTAGTCTTCCTGGTGTAGTTACAACAGTGTGACTCCCATGGAGATAAATTTTTAGCAAGTGCTTACTGCCAAGGCTTGCATTTGCATTTCTTTATTACTGTAATGCTCCATTAATAGACTTTCTCAAGCAGCAAAAGTCAGCGTCTGGTTTGGCAGTAGGTGGGGCTTAAAAAGAGGAAATAAAAATAGGGGACACAAGTAGGACAGGAGCTGTGACTGGCATTGCAGTCATTCAGAGGTCAGTGGAAGCACTGAGGACAGTCCCTGAGTTGATGTGCCAGGGCTGTTGTCACCCTCTGGGGCTGGGAGTGGAGTCCTTCAGGTGGGGGAAGTCTGGAACCCCACCAGTGTGAACAGAGGCCCTGATTTCTCAGAGGAAGCATCTCTGAGTGTGCTCTGTTGAGGGTTCTGTCTCAGCAAGCTGTTACTCTTCAGCTGAGGCAATTTGCTAGCAAAGCCCAAGCATGGATTGCTTTGTTTTGGTAAAATAAGCAGCCAGGAAATTCAGCTACAAACTTTGATATCTCTCAGCTCTTATCTTACTCTATTGCAATAACTATTTGATGACCTCAACAGGGGCCTTGAATCCAGTAATCAGTTCTTCAAGTGTGCAACAAAATCCATTCTTTTTGTCTAAACAACTACAAGTAACAAGAGGTCATCTTGACCTTTTATCTGTTTTGACAAACAGGGAGCCTACATCTCCTCCTCTGCCTGCTGATCTGCTCTTTGAAGGTCTGAATGGAGGATGTGGATTGGCTCTCCAGCCTCCTGCCTTGCCTGGGACATATTGTCTCATGCAACTGCCTGGCAAAACAAAGGAAGGAGCTATATCCCCAGCCTGAAAGGCAACGCAGGCTGGTTGTTTTCACCTGGGCTGCCACCAAGAGGGTCAGCAGATTGGTTTGTGTAGCTAATAGTGGCTCCTGTTTAGCCTGGGTGAGGAGGGATTTGGAGAGTAAATGATCCGAGTTATTCATTTGAGGATGTGGATATATATTTATCCTGGTGGTTTGGCGCAGAAGCCAAGAATGCTGTTACTTTTTTTGTCCCAGTTGTAAGTCTCTGGTGCAGAACAGGTTAAATTTCAGCCAGTGACAATGCAAACTTGGGTCACCGCAAAGTATTTGTCTGAGGACAGGACGGTGCTTATCTTTACAGTGAAATATTATCCCTTCATGGTTAACAACCAGCAGCAAACCTGCTCATTGTGGAAGCAGTTTGGCATAATTAGCCGGTTAAAGGAGTCTGCCTATTGATTAACTGAACTAAATGACCCATAATTAACAGCACAACTGTGGAGCTAATCTATTCGGTGGTGTTTTCCTTCCCCTTAAAGACGTGGAACCCGCGGGTGGGGCTGGGCTGGTGGGAGCCCAGGCGGGGTGGTGGTGGAGGCAGGGTGTCCCTGAGGGGCTGCCAGCCAGGCTGGTGCCCTGTGGAAGGCCTGCTGCACTTGGCTTCCATCGCCCGGGCCGCAGGATAGCGGCGTGGGCCCTGTGACACGGGTGGCTTCGGTGCCTTTTGGGGGGGAACGCGAGCTCCAGAGCACCTGGGATTTATTGCGAGCTCGGGGGCTGCCAGCTTCAGCCCCACGAAGGGCCACCCAGGGCTCTGTGGGCTGCTGTGCACTAAGTCAAGCTGCCATTAGAGGTCTCCATGTGCTCTAGGGAGAGCCAGGCGAGGCCTGGGCCGTGGTTAGTGAGGGTTGAGGAGCAAGCTGGAGCTGAAGTTGTGCGGAAGCCATTTGTTTGGTTAGCTTGCAGTGTTATTTCCTTGCTAAAATTGCCTACTTATAGTTGTGATTTATGTCTAGCATGATACATAGTCTCTGCAAAACACACCCAGACTGGAGCTCAACTTGAATAGTTTAGAGGACCTCATATTTAGACCTGAATGTAGTTGGATCTCTCACTACTGTCTCTGTAAAAAGCTACTTGATTCTCACACTTTTTGTCAGATGTCATACTAAAGATTACACCAAAATGAGTTAATTGCTCTGCCCTCCTTTTGATGTGATATTATAAAACTCAAAAGGATTGCACTGCAGAGACCAGCCAGGCTGCCCAGTGCCAGCTGGTACCACTGCTGTGTACTGGGCTGAGGTACTGGTAAAATTAACCTGCAGTTGCAAGTACTCAGAAAGGAAATGATGTTGTTGCGTGGTTGTTTTTTTTTTTTTAAATCTAGCTCTTCTCTGCCTCTTCTTCCCAAACAATTCCCCAGAAAAACACAGAATTAACCAGAAAATGTTTCTACTGACTTCACTGTTAGAAAAGCCTCCCAAATCCTCATTCTCTCCTGCACGGTGAAAGGCCTTTGGCTGTGTGCTTTTCTGACACAGAAAAGAGATTCTTTCACTACATCATTTCTCATAATCTCTAAAAACTTCCAGCCACCCACAATAGAAGTTGCTGGCCACCACATTTGCTCTGCTGGTGTCCTCAACCTGAAGCAGCAAAAGTGCCTTTCAAGAAAAAAAGACAGATTTTTGTTAGTGAGATATCTGCTGATACACAGTGGGGCCAAAACCTCCCTGGCCATGTAGCAACCCCTGGGGACCAGCGGGGTAGCAGCACCCAGGGGTTATGGTGATTTTAGCACATCTGGACCCTACAGGTAGACTGGGAGAGGCAGAGCTGCCGCCTGCCAAGTGGGAGCTGTGCAAGGGACAGAGGTACCTGGT
The DNA here is from genome assembly GCF_000691845.1 of Merops nubicus. Classification (NCBI taxonomy): domain Eukaryota; kingdom Metazoa; phylum Chordata; class Aves; order Coraciiformes; family Meropidae; genus Merops; species Merops nubicus. The sequence goes on from NW_008601915.1 coordinate 28,362, forward strand.
GAACAGTGTGGGAGATGAAGGCACCCCCTCCTTTGGCCTAGGAACTTCATGCTCTTCACTGCATCTCCATCTTGCTCCAGGTCTTCGGGCTTCTGGATCAAAATGGTCTCATCGAAATGGGAGGCATTTTCTAGACACAAACCTCACTCCGACAGTTTTAACTGTATGTTGGAAGCTGGACTTGTGTCTCAACTGTAAAATACTTCTATATGTGTGTATCTGGCCAGGGAATGGCCTTACCACAAACATGGCTTACAAGAATTGTGCAAGGAGTATAGCTGGAGCTGCAAGAAATGTTGTAAGCAGTTATAAGAGAGCTTGTAATTGAACCTGATGGAGGATAAAAGCCTATACCTGCCTTTTGAAGTTGTTTTTCATCTAATTCTGTCCTTTCATAAACATTGCATGAGGGAATAGTTAGTTGCCTCCTATTAATAGTTTGACAACTTCATGCAGTGTCTGCACAGCAGAGATGACTCCAGCTAAGCATCTGACTATGACCCAGGAGATTGTTTTGCTCATGATGGTGGGCAGCAGGGACACAGTAGGCTACTCTCTTCTCCTGGATGCAGAAAGCCACGTTGCCATTCACACCACCTCACCCCCCTACAGCTGCAGCCTCCCACAGCAGCTCACATATCTGCCCACTTGCAAGCCCTTTAAAGAGGTAGTGAACTAGCCCCCTGCAAAGACGCAGGAGAGAGCTTACAGTTGCATAAAATCCACTGGGCTTCTCTTACACACGTGCCCGAAGCTCTCCAGTGAGGGATCAGACCTCAGGAAGGCAGAGACCACTGAAATACCTGGGCTGGCCTGTTGGCAGCCAGTAAGGCAGCCCTGTAACGTTGTTGGGAAGAGATGGGATGCCTTCTCCCCCCGTCTGTCTAAGAGTGGTACTTCTTGCTGTATTTGATGCTTTTTAAGAGTTTGGAGTTGCTCGGTGTGGTGGAAGCACCTTTGTCTGGGTGGCTAGGCCGTGAGAGACCCGTTGCTTTCAGTAGCTTGCAGATAACCCTGGCAAACCTTGAGTTTGAAAGTTTCTATTCTTTATATATATCTAAAACCCCTATTATTACATTTATATATAACATATAAAAATAGAATTTCTACATTATTAAAGCAGCTATGACTGTATCAGCGATCACTTCTTAGCAGACCGTGTTATACCCCACGTATCACCATGCAGATACTCTTAACCTTGCCTGCATAATATAGCTTTAATAGCTATAACGAGGCAATTAATATCTTGTTCCACTTGAACCTCAACATAGTAATTGGCAGTAAGTAATCCCTTCTGATGCTACACATAGCCGTTGTTGTGAACAAATATCAGAGCAGCCCTGTTTATGAAAGGGGAAAAAAGTTGGAGGTGCTGATTATAGCCAAGGGGGTGGATTTTGGATTGATGTTTTATGATGGTGAATGTGCTATAGGTACCAGAGGTGGACCAGGAGTGCTGTAAGAACTCCCACTGGATGTGGCATCCAGCCTGCTGCGTCTCTGTATGGCTCTGAAGGAGCAGGGGGTATCCCCAGAGCTGGGGAATGGGGGACCAGCAGCATAGCACTGCTGTGGGTTTCTTGTGCAGGAGAGAGGACGGGGATGTCCTGGCTTTGTGGAGCTTCCCCAAGGGTGAGGGCAGCATGCCCACATCAGCCAGAGCGAGAGGCCCTGCTTCGGCAGCTCTCCTGGGACTCCTCCTGTCTCCCCTGCCCTGGGCCAGTGTGGGATCCAAATGCTCCATCTCACTGGTGTCTGTCAGCACCACCACCACAGTAAGTGCTTGTCCCCTGGGGGGCTTTAGCCTGGACGCTCTGCACCTGATGGTAGCACCTAAACCAGCTCTGTACTCAAAGACCCAGGGGAGGGGGCAGATTTATTCTTCAGGTGTGAGGCTGATAGGCACAGAAGAGACTCTTCTTTTATCCTCTCTACCCAGACAGAGCTGAGCTTTGATGAAGGCACACGTAGGTAGCAGAGATCCTTTCTGGTATCTAATGAATCAGAGCCTGGGGAGAGGCCAGCAAAGCCAGAGCAGAATAACCATTGCCTCTTTCTCAGCAGGA
>NW_008601915.1:30458-62582 GCF_000691845.1 Merops nubicus
CATATGCTTCTGAATTTCCAAGTGAGTTTCTGATCCTCTGTTGCAGCAAGGTTGGTGGGAAAATACAGGCTTTAATGCAGCTTTGTGATTTGAAGTTCTGCATCCAAATGGTGCTGTGATGCTAATAGACCCTGTACCAGGGAAAAGCATTTGTTCCCCATGGTGGCTCAAGTGGATGCCAGCAGACTGCTCCCTCTGCGCAAGAGGCTGAGCCCTGCTGCCCCTGTGTGTTCCTCCCTGGAGAAACTGCTGCTTCTGTCAGGAAAGCTCTTCCAGGCTGCCCTAACAATGTTCACACAAAAAGAAAAGGAAAGGGGAGGGAAGAGACATTTTAACCTATGTCTCACTTGAGCTCGTCCTGTCTCTGACCCTCCCTTCCAAATATCTGAAGTGTAGGTGGTTGCTGTGTGCTTGCTAGAAACCATGTGTTCAGCTCTGTGAAATGCAGAGGCATGAAAAGCTGCTTACCGTGGGGAGTTTGTGATCTGGAGAAAACAGGAAATGGTATTTTGGGCAGTAATAAAGCAGATGGGTTTCTCTCAACCCCATGCTTTTGAATGGAATTGGTTGCAGTATTGCCCAGGACCAGATGCATAATGAATGATTTACCCTATTTTTTTGCAGATTTTTACAATGTGGACATTGCAAAAACATTTCCAGACAAGGAGGGTGAGGAATATGCTCCCAAACTTCTGAGATAATATTAAAGACTGATTTTGATAGCTGTTAGAGAAAGTTTCCCATGGGATGTTTATCTGACATATGCATCATGGAAATTTTGATAGAAAGCAGAGACCCTAGTGCTGAGTACTGAAGCTGTAGCATGAGAGAGAGAGATGCTTCTGTCTTCTGCAGCCCAGCCTTGGTGGGGAGTAGGGGCAGTTGCTCAGGGCTCTGGTGAGGGATACTCAGTGACATTTGGGTGAAAAGAGCCTGGGGAGTCCCAGGACACCAAGTCTGAGTCCAGCCTCACCCCTTGCAAGGAGCTTGCCTGCTGCGCTGAGCCTGAGAGCAGTGACATTCCTTCTCCAGCACAGGCAGGCACGGATGGAGGAAGTGTCTCCAGTTTACCAAAAGCCCCTGGCAGGACTGCAGCACTGGTGTGTCCTGGGGCAGTTTTACCCCCAGCACATCCTTCCCTCCTCTCTGCTGGCCCCGAAGCCCTGCCTGGGCAGGTGCCACCACAGCTGCTGGCTCCATAGCTGCAGAAGGATGCCCTGGTTGTGCTCCTGCCATGTGCCTCAAGGAAAAAACCCAGTGCCTAATTTAAGTATGAAACCAAGCTCTGTTTGGTGGTGGGTCTGCAGGCAGACATCAGGTGCAACAGGAAGCAGGGGACTAGGAAGGGAAATGCATCAGGAGCTCCAGGCACTCCTCTCCTTCCATCCAAATTCTTTCAGCAGCTGGATTCCCCCCCCACTCCTGTTCATAAAAAAGCAAATGATTCTTCAGATTTATTAGTTAGCTCCAGGTTCAATTTATCAATCCCGAGCTAGACCCTGCCCAGGCAGCAGGGTAGAGACCTGTGTCTCTGATTAATGTGCTGTCCCCAACAATGGTGGCAGGTTCTTACTGGGGTTTAATTCGAACAGATTCTTAAAAATAACAAGAAGCATATTCAGTGAGCTGTTTAAGAGGATGCAGAGCTGCAGCACGGCTCATTCTTTACAGCTTTGAAGTATTTACAGAAGGGGTGAGGGAACCTTTGTGGAAGCTGGGAGCATAAAGGAGGATCTTGCTGTAGGATGAATTGCGAAGGGCAGAAAAAGGGAATAAATACAAGAGCTCGTAGCTGAAGCAGGAGACTGCAGGGTTTCCAGACAGAAGTGAAACTATTGGAAGTGGAATCTCCATAAGAATAGGCAAAAAAGGTTAAGGATTTGGCTCCCGCAAACAGAAGGGATTCCTCTAAACAATGCAGATTTTGTTTCTGAAATTGTTGTGAAAGGGCAGAGGGGCATTCAGTGGAAAAAAAGTCAAAAAAATAGGAAAGTGAGGGGAAAAGGAGAAACCCTCAAGCCTTCATTTGTACTATGTAAAAAGCTCTGAAGCTCCACTGCAGCCCTTCCCCTAATGCTGTGTCCCCTACAAAAACAAAGGACAGTATCAAGAGGATGTCTTTTCCCATCTTCAGTTTCTTCCCCCTTTAGCCACAGCCAAAAATGAAAAGATTACATACAGACCTACCTTTTGGAGCCTGAGTCAAGAGGAGCTCTTGATCCTTTGGCCCTTTTTCACAGATGGAGTTATATGCACTTCACTCTCCTTTTCAACCATACCAAAACTATTTTCTCACAGTTTGGTGTCCATGCTGGAAAACAAGACAGGAGGGTTGCTGTTTTCCAGTGGGATTAGGATGCTGGGCTGAGATGGTTTGCCAAAACCCCACCAGCATCAGCTTGCCCCCTCTGTGCCTGCTGGCTGCTGACAGCCCTCCTAGGTGCAGCAGGTTAGATTTCAGTGTGACAAAGTGTTTTCACACCCTTGTTAAGGAAGAACATCATAACCCAGTTAAAGGGCAGTATACTCCAAGCTTTCAATGCATATTTATACCATCTATTTTAGGTATCTACTTTCAGATCTTTCTATATGGTCAGTGCAAAAAAAGATTTGTGCCTCTGGAAGGTGACTCACAACACCTAAAATAGACTCCTGTTCTCAGACAGCCTCTCTCTGCACTAATTATGGAAGGAGCCTGGAGATGCTAAGCTTCTAGTTTCAGCACGTGAAGGTTGATGCATGCAGGACAGAGCAATCATATCTGCCTGGTTTTCCTTGCTGCAGGGAGTGAGATGGCTGCAGGGAGCGTGTGCAGGTTATCTGTGGCCAAGCTTGCTGGTGTATGGCCTCACTGCCCTGTTTTGATGTGCTCCAGAGAAGGGCGTTGAAGCCACGCAGGTACTCACAGGTTGGTTCTGGTGGATGATCTGCTCTGCTGCTGGTGACACCATGCCCCTGTGCACGGTCATCAGTGCTGGGGGAGCTTGGAGCTGACGTTCACTTTCTTTCCTGCAAAAGGAAAAAGAACAAAGCTGTGTGCCTGTGGGCAAGGACAAGGGAGCTTGGGGTGGATTTGCCTTGTTGTGTCCATCCTTCATAGCCCAGAGTGGCACTGCCTGGAGTTTCTCCCACCTCTCATCCCCACTTTGCATAGCCATCTTTGGAGCCACTGTTCAAAATTAACCCCAGAGTCAGCCATTTGTAAACCAGGCTGACAGGAAATTGCTGCCTTTGTGCTGAAGAAGTCATTACCTTAAGCTTTATTGCCATGTGCAGAGTTTACTTGTGACAAAGTAAATGTGCAGAGATGTCTGTAAATAGGGCTGGGATATTGCTGTGTTAACAGAGCCGTGCTAAGCTATCAATCAGCAGGACAGTGTGGAAGAAAGCATTAAAAGCCACTGCTGTAAACAGTCTCCCACACCCACGTCTGCAAGCTCTGCACCCCACTCCATCGCTGCTCCTCTGGCTGAGCAAAGTCCACTTCTGTCTTGGTTTTTAGAGGACGTTTTGTAGTTCTGATGTGTCATCAGAGGTGGTGATGCCACCTGGGAACAGAGGGCAGCAATCAGAGCTTGGCTGAACGTAGTGTGATCTCGGGTACCCTGTCACTTTGCACGGACCAGCACTGCTGCAGAGCCTGGGGTTCCCTGGGGTTCTCAGCCTTTAGCAGGGCTGTGAAGGGGAGAGAGGTTTGTCTCTGTGAGAAATGAGGCAGCAAGAGGCACTGCTCATGCTACGTGAACTGCAGGAGAAGCTGTGCTGGGAGGCAAATGCAGGTGTTGAAAATAATTTGATGTCCATGTGATTGGTGCTTATCTCAGTGACATAGGTGGTGCTCAGAGAGAGCAGCTCCCCTCCACCCGGGGCTCCCTGGCTGCTGGCTGGAGAGTCTGCCCACCAGGCAGGCTGAGCTCTGGCAAGCAGGAGATGCGGGGTTCTGGATTAGCTGTGTTTTCCCAAGGTGGCCGACAGCTTGCCCTCATGTTGGCTGAGGACTTCAGGATGTCTGGAGCTTTTTAGGTGCTGCTTCCCTCAGAGTCAGTCCCCCACTTCTGATTACACTTTGCTTTTTGCCAAAACTGTGGCAGCCCACTGCAAGCACATTTCTGTCCTTTTCCAGCTTCTCCTTGTGGGAGTGATAAGGTCAGACAGGGAATAAAGACTCATTGCTTGGGGGTCACCAGAGGAGCAGACAGGAGGAATTTCCCAGGCACTGAGCAGGCAGGGCTGGACTGCTGTGCGCTGGCAAGGGGCAGCAGCTGAGGAAGCCAGAGCCCTGGAATTGCCACTTTATAGCAAATGCTTGCCTCGGGACAGCAGAGCTGGCAGGGGCTTCTGCAGGTGCAGCAGCTTTGGGTAGTGTGGGAAGGGCTGAGAGGGGACAACATAGACCAGACGATGCTGCAGATTTCCTCTCTCTTAGTCCTCATTCTCTCAGTTCTTGCCTCTCCTGTGCTCAGGTGTTGCAAGGTTTTGTACAGGCTGACAAAATCGTGTTTCCCCATAATGAAACCTTTGTGCTGGCCTGGCAGACTCTGTGCCACTCCCACCGCTTGGGCCAGGAGGGTAAGACACAGAGCTGTGCTTTTTGCTGTCTCCCAGCCTTGGCTTGGGAATGCCAACGCCTCTTCTTGATGCTGGGGAAAGGATTAATTTTGCAGCCACTCCTCAGCTGTCCTTTTCCTGCAGGCAGGTCCCTTTGGCATGCAGAGGGCATGGCACCCAGGCACCCTGCATGAGGAGCACCCAGCTGTAACTCAGCACCGACTCCCTCCATCCCCGGGCTCCTGGAGCAGGGCTGCTCTTGCAGGCAGATTCCTGGCTCTCCCTGGGGAGTGAGCCGTGGGCAGTCCAGCCCGGGGTGTGCCAAGTTCCCTGCTGACACGGAGCTTTTCCCTGTCATCGAGAGCTGCAGCAGCCCTGTGAGCCCCATCAGCCTGACTCCCACGGTGCCAGCCTGACTGAGAGCTGCATCCCCCTTCTAGCCTCTTCCTTCTGTAGGGTCCCTGACCCCCACCCGAGTTTGTGGCTGTGGTGCCAGCAGCCTCCTGGCAGCTCAAACCTTACCAATGGGAGGCAAGAGGGCTCCCATGGGGACTCTGCTGAGCTGCAAGGCACCTCTTTTGGTTGCTGCAAATAGCTGGTAGAGCACACGGGGAGCTTTGAGGGACCTAAAGCACAGCTGAGGCTCCGTGGTGCTGGGAAGCAGGTGATTACCCCCTACCTTTCTCTGCTCAGTGAGGCTTGGGGAGGGCAGCCAGCAGCTCCTGGATCCCCAGCCAGGGTAGGGACATGGGTTTGTAAATATCCTGAATTTACACTTTTGAAACTGCAGCTGCAATGTTAAAAAACAACTCTTTTTTTTTTTTTTTATTTTTTTTATTTGAGGTGACTTTGTGCGCTGAAACTTCAGTTAATTGTAACTAGAAGCACCTGGAGAATACCCTCAGGGATCTATGGCTGCTGAGTTAGACTGAGCCTGGTTTGCTTTCAGGCTGTATGTCTGGGCTGCTGAGGAGTTCAGGAAAACTGTGCCCAGGGTTGGGGTCTGAGGGATCTGCAGTAGGTCTTCCCACGTGGATTCTAACCAAGGCTGAAGACACATTGCAGACTTCTGTTCAGTTGAGGTTACTCATAACATCTCTCTCCTTTATGTGGATGTCTATTTTTGAAAACCTTTGAGGAACTGAGTCATCTCTGAGGCTTTTACCTCTCTGTCAAATTTGGCTGAAATTGCTCAATGAGTTCAGAGCTGTTGAGGGAGACACAGGCAGTGTGAATGTACGAGCCATAGGAAATCAGACTGACAGGCTGAGATGAGAAACACTTTAAAGCTGTCAAAACAAAAAGCCTTCCCAGCGGTCTGACCTGACTTTTTGTCCACATTATTGGCTCCTAAAGCCACACAAGATCCTGCCACCTACCCCAGCCCTAAGGGCCTCCTGAGATCCCCATGTTGGAAACCACAGCACCAGCTCTGCTGACAGTAGAAAGGACCCTTGGGGTTAGCAAGAGACTTGGTACCAGCTTTCCTTGGGGACTCTCAAGTCTGGGATGGTGGAAGCCCATGACCAGACTCCTATCTGTGCTGCTACCAACCCACCCTGAGGTCTGGTGGCAAACTCATTTATTTGTACTATCATTTGCCAAATGCCTTTGATTGAAAAGGGACCTGACCCCAGTTAATTAGACACGGGTGCAGGTTAGAAAAATGGTTGTAATAAAGAATCCTCTTTTACTGGTCCCTGCTGCTGTTCCAGTAGCACTATCACAGCCATTCACAGCATGGTTAATCTCTTAGCTGGTGCTTTAAGCATTTTGTGCAGGGAGCTGCGCACCATCAAAAAGAATGAATGACCCTGTTTCTCTTCCCTGTCATGGCTATCAACCAGAGCTGTCTTTGGCATAGCTTGTAGGTTGATTTCTGGTTGAACATTAGAGGTAGAATTCATCTGTCCAAATGTAGACATCTAATTGTGGATGTCTACATCTGAGTTACTTGTCTAGACTCTTGTTTATAGGAAAGAAATGGGCACCCCAAGGACATGAGTCATTGTATGCTAGAGTAAATGTCTAAACTAGGTCAGATGAATCATTCTGTAAATGGACCTCTTTCTCTCCTGTGACTATAGAGTCCAGAGTCACCATGTGGGGGGAACAGAGGGACGTTTCTAAAGCACAGTGAGGTGCAGCCCATGCCAGAAGTGTTTCTGGCTATGCACAGCCAGCTTCTCTTCTCTTTGCACATCTTTCTACCATTCTCTATTTCTTGCTCTTCCCATTACAAATTAACCTGGAACTGAGAGGCCATTTTTTTTTCCATGTAGCTTCTGCTGCAATTCCATCAAGGAAGAGTTGCAAGTACCTGCTTTTCCTCTCTTCTTAGTGTCGTCAGACTGGACTTGTCTTTAATCCGTACCTACGGCTAGGCCTGGGCTCTGCTGATGCTCTTGTGCACCCCTCCAGTGAAACACTGCTGGGGATGTGCTCTCCCTGCAGCCAGGTACATGCACTGTAGTGTCCTGCCACATGAGCCATCTGCAGGTGTTTCAGGTGTCCTCATGTCCTGTAGGCCAACACAACCTGCTCTGACTTATCCAAAACCTTAAGCTGCTGGTAAGCAGCCTGGTCCCCACCTGGGCTTTGAGTATTGCCTTTTTTCATCTCAGTTGTATCTGTGGAGGTGGGTGCAGACACCTGACTGAGAGGGACCCCCAGCAGCTCGGTGTCACCACTGCTCAGATGGACGGCCGTGACTGACTCCTGTTGGTGCACTGTCTCAGCTGGGAGGTCAGGGTTATCGGCCTGAAGCTCCTTCACCAATTTACATCTCACGTCTCTTTGATGAACAAAAGAAATGCATAATACTTCCAAATCCTTCCAAGTGGGCTTGAAGTCTCATCCTAGAAAGGTAGTATCACTTCAACAAAACCACTGCTGTGCTGATAAATGGGATAATGGGAGGAGAGAAAGAAACTATTCATAACACAGTGTGCAGGAGATGAGAGAGGGAAGAGAAGAAAGCTGAAGAGAGCAGATAAGATTTTTGCTGCAAGTGTTTTCTCAAGTTTTGGCTAGGCGACAAAGGGAAACCCACAGACCATCCAGATAAGCCCATTAGTCAGGTTAGCTGAGCACTGTTTGGTTACACAGGAGTGTTATCTGTGCCGTCAGCAAAATCCCAACTTTATTCTTTTCTAAAATACTATTTTATTTTTAAAAATCCTCTCTGTGTGAGAGGATTTAAAAAAAAAATGAATTTTAAAAATAAACAAGTTGGAACTTGGGAATGCTTTCCAATGCTGGCAAGCTGCCTCCTTGTGTGAGTGCAGACAGGACATGATGTGGTTAGATCAAGCCTTGAATCCACAGGTCCAGCTTTGACCATTGTGGGACTTTACTTCTTGCAACCAGAGCTGATGTGGGACCAGATATGGGGCTATGTGATGGCTTGGAAGGAAAGAAGAAATGGTCCTCTTCTCTAGAGACCTGAGCAACAAGAAAGGTTATTAGGCAGCAATTGCCTTTCCCAGCATGGGAAACAGCTAAATGGAAACCATTGAATGAGGTGCAACAACCATTCTGAGCAGCTTGGCTGAATGCTTGAGTGACAACCCAGCTGAACTTCCTACCAGAGAAGTTAAATTATGTATCATAATACATATATTCCTGAGAAGTGGGCACACATGAGCACTTCCTGGAGATGAAAGCTGATGGAACATGCAAACTGAAACCACAGCGAGCTTTACTCTGCTCTGAACCATTGCCCACTAGGGAGCTCCTCCCAGCAGCAGCCAACCTTTCTGTTTGCTGTGCAAAGTGTTGCCCATTTGTACGGGGCTCTGTGGCAGGAGGCACTCCAGGAGGCTGCTCCCTCCTCAGCATTCATTGCTAACAGAGATTCTTACACTATTTCACTCTTTGTTGTCGAACTCAGCTCTTCTCATGGTATCTTACAGGTCCTCTGTGTTTTCTTCTTGTATCCAGAGTTAACCTTACAACTAATGCTCAGCAAACCTCTTGAAATGCATTTGTTCCTGGAAGCTTTCTGCTGCAATGATACCTGTGTGTGCTATTGTCCTGCAGATATTCCAAGTTACAGATTTTTACTGATGCTAAGAGCTGTCATTACTAAAACTGAAGCAGATGGTAGAGTGGGGTTGAAGTGATACTATGGAGATTTTCCACATTTATGAAGCACTCAAATGGCTCACCTGAGTGGGCTACAAGACCTCCACCTTGGGAAAGTCTTTAAGAACACTCACTATTTGTCAGGGATGACTTCACTACCAGTCCTCCCCTCAGGAAGGAGAGGAGCTATGCGTTTTGCTGAGGTCCATTCTAGTTCCAGGAAACCCAACCAAGAAACTCAACAGATACTGGAACTGTTGTAAGGTGTAGCAGTGGAGAGGAAATGTTCAAAGAAAAGAACCCATTTCAGATTCAGAGCTGATTTCTCAGCAGCAGTGCTGAGTTTGACTGGAGCAGGCCTGCAATGTTTGGCATTTGGAATGCTTGGCAACAAATGATACCTAATTCTCAGGACAGGAAGGAATCAGAGTGCAGACTCCTCAGGGCAGAGTTTGCTTTGTGTTCTCTCTGACCCACACTGGGGCAAAGTACAAACAACATCACTTGAAATTTCCTCCTAGCAGTTAGATACTTCTTAAAAACCCAATGACATTAGACAGGGAACAGTGGCTGGGCTCGACCTGATCCAAGGTTCATTTCCATTAAGTGCTTTTCAGTTCTTTCTCTTTAACATCATTCTCCTGCCCAGCCTGTGTGTGTTGCTCATTTCCTTTGGTGAAGTGAGAAGCACATGCAGCGGAAACCGAGCAAGCCAATAAAAATGATGTGGCAGAGGGAAACAATCCCTGTTTTGGCTGATAAAGGCATCCTCAGGAAGCCTGCATTCTGCAGGAGTCTGTCGTTTGGCTGGGCTGGGGAGAGGAATGGAAGAAAAATATATGCACAAAATAAGTATTTCCTCTTTTGATTCAATTTCCATAATATTTTAGTACTTTTTCTGCTTTTGCACAACGTGAGGCAGAGATCCAGGTCTCCTCATTCAGGTCTCCTGATGCTTTGACAGGCATGCAGGACTTCCATTCTCCTCTTACTCTGGTCCCCAGCTGTGGAAAGCTGACCTGAGGTGAAGTGGGAGAAGAGGAGGCTCCTGCAGCTGGTGCTACCTTATTTTCCAGGTTGTCCTATTTCCCTAGACCAAGTGACCTGCATCAGAGGGATGTCTTTTCTGAACTTCTGCAGCTTCTTAATAGTCACAGACCAACGTGGGCAGTGAAATCACACCCTGGAATGTCACGTTGTGCACCACAACCGTGTGCGGCTGAGTCACGAAGCCACCAGCAGTGTCCCAGCCAGCCCACCGGTCCTAGGCTGGTCCCAGCCCCTTGCTGAGTGCCCAGCCCTCGGGCGGGCAGGCTGCTGTGTCAGGCTGTGTGGTTTTCACCCACTTCAAATGCTGTAAGTGGCAGTGCTGCTTGTAGTGACATGGCATCGGAAATCCCCAACATGCAGTTGCGCGAGAAGGTCACAGCTCAGTCAGAGCAGCACATTAAACATTAAACGCTCCATTTATACGCACTAGTGGCGTCATGCCAAGATGAATCCAAAATGATTAAATCTCCAGCCGTGTCGGTTCCTTTCACAGCGACATAAACCATTTTGCTCTGCTAGTCAACGTGGCGATGTCGTGCCGAGGACGAGAGGCTGGGGCTCCCATCTGGCCCCAGGCACAGCTCTGGCCGAGGCACGCTGCTGGGCTTCCCGGGGGCTCAAGCTGCCACTTGGTCAAGATGCACAGCAGTTTCCACTGGCCAGATGACTCACCTCGGCCTCCCTCGTCACCCGAGCGAGACAAAGGCAATTGGAAAGCAGAGAAGAAAATAACAAACTGTTGACCGCATCGTAAATCCAAAGACACGGCAACAACAGGGCTTAGCTCATTCATGCAGGAAATATTGTAAATGAAACCATAGTGTTCAGATACAGCGTCTGCAGAGAAGGAAATCTCCTTTTGTAGCTTGCACCTGCTAGATAGAAAAAGAAAGGGACTGGATTTCTTAATTTTGCAGGAGTGTATTTTTTTCCTCAAGAGGCAGCACATTTCTAACTTTAGTAAAACTGTAAAAAATGGGTGAGTAAAAAGAACCCTACAACAAGAAGAAATTCATTTCTGGATCTGATCAGAGTAAATCTTTTAATCTTTGCTCTGCTTTTATTATAGAATGGCTGCCTGGACTCTGCCTCTATGGGCCCAGGACCTAACACTTTATTCAGCCCATACTTAAATGGAAAATTGCCAGGAAAGGAAAAGAATCTTAATTTATCTTGTCTTTCCTTGGTTGGTGGTGTTGTGTTGTTTTGTGTTTTTCTTTTTTTTTTTTTTTTCCTTTAAAAAAAAAGGTGATACTTGGGTCAAACGTTCTCTTTTGCTTTTTGTGCTCCTCAGGTGACAGGACCAAACAAAGACTGTCTTGTAACCCCTTAAGCAGGCACGTCTTAACAGCAGTCCTCAGAGCAGGGAGGTGAGTTCCCTGGTCCTGTCCCCGCCCCAGGGCAGGGCAAGGTGTGGTATGAGGTTACACAGAGAGGGAATAGATGCATCAACCTGAGCAGGCTCCAGCTCTTGGCTGGTGTTTTGGAGTTTGTTGCCAGTAAACACGTGGGCACAACCCTCTGAGTGCTCGTCTGTGTTCCTAAGAGTTTTAAGACTGACAGTGAGTGAATCCCAGTCAGGTTGAGCAGACTGGAAGACAGTGTGGTGGAGGAGAGGTTAAAAGTGGTCCCAGGAGCTCTAGGTGTTGTAGACACACCCTGTGTTTCACTCCTATCCTGTAGGCTGCAGTTCTTGCCTTTCTCTCTGATGCAGCCAGCTCTTCAACCTCACATACAAAGTTGCTGCTCACTGCACAGCTTCCCCAGCTATCACTAGATGGTGAGTGCCTCAGGTGGACAAGGTTCACCATATAAGCAGCAAATCTAACATTGAAGCTGGCCTGTAGAGTATCACTAGTAGCATTCAAGTTAAGGGGTGCCCCTACCAAAAATGCAACCTGCTGAGTGCAGATGGTGTCCTCAAATACTGAGCTGATGTGCATAAGCAAACCCACAGCTTGTGCAGCCCCATGGGTCATTTTTCATAGTGATTTAAATACCAGGGAACATGCAAAAGCAGATCTGCAAGCACTCAGATGGGTCCCAACATTCAGAAGGCTGAGCAGCTGACCCTACATAACACAAAGAGCTCTTTTTATGAACCAGTCCACTTGCTTTGTCATATGAAGGAGTAGCAGAGGGAATCCTGATACATTTATAACTCAAAGACCTCGGGGCTTTAAGTAAAAGCAGAAAAAGTTACTGCAAAAGGCTCTGGAAGAGCCTGCAGAAGTCCCCTGTGATGGCAGCCTGACTCAGAGATTGGAAGAGAACCTGTGCCATCTTCAGCTGAGGTCCCCAAAGATTTGAAAGGCTTTAAGCTTAAAACTAAAACAAACAAAAACCTGGTCTGACCAGGTTTTGTTAGAATAAGACCCAGGACCCTGAACTTTGCAAATAGAGAAAATGCAAAGTAGTTGTCTCTGTCTGCAGGTGTGTCTGTGCTTCTAGAGCTGATTTTAACTTGGTGACTATCTGAGCTGCATCAAACTGCCAGGGAGCTTCCCTCCATCACTGGCAAGGCTCAGCTGTCTGCTCTGGGCAACCTCTGCCTCCCTTGCCTGGTGTCCTGCAGAAACTCCTTCCCAGGGCAGCAAAGATCATCATCCTCCCGGGTGCCTGTCTGACCTCTTTTTAGTGAAGGAGAAAAATACTATCATCAGCAAGGAAGCAAAACCCCAAATAGTGAGTGTCCTGCTGGTGCAACAGAGAGCTGCTGATGGGAAAGGTCGACCACAACAGCACACCTAGGAGCAGGGTGTCCAGAAATTCGGCAGGAATCCTCCTCTGCAGCTCAGAAGATAGTCAGGCAAGCATCAAAGAGAGGGAAATCAGCATCTGGGTTTCATTGCTGTGGCTGTAGGAGAGTCAGCCTGGTGGGATGCTCATGCTGCTGCCCCAACTCTGGAGAGGCAAAGGTCTCTCCTCCCACCTCTCTCCTGGCACTGGGATCTCACAGGTGTCTCCAGCAGTGCCTCAGTATTCCAGTTTCCTATTTGTTAATAAAGCTAGAGGCTTTGAAAAGTCCTGTCTGACTTAATCCCTATTGATCACAGATCTGACAGCCCTGATGTGAAGGAATTTTAAATTTCCAGTCACTGACTGTTTAACAACTTCTGACTTCAAAAAGCTCTAGGAGCTTTCTTCTCCTTTTAAATACACTTTGCACTTAAGGAAAATACAGCTGGTCCCTCATTAATGTGTACTTCTCCAATAATTATACAAGTGTTTGTAGTGCAAACGGTTGGCTCATGTGCCACGAGCCCATTCCTCATTCATGAAATCAATAGGCAAGGAGCAATGGCCATTTCTGATCTTTAGAGAAGTCAATTTGCTACAAGGGCAAGTCTTACTCAGTTTCACAGTGTAGGTGTAAAATAGGTAGTCTTAAAAACTGGACTAGTCTCCTCAGCCAACAGCCCATTGTCCCCAGATAAACCAGCACAGATCTTCCAGTGCAAAGTACATAAAAGCCCAGGGCAGGTTCCTGCTCTGTGGGCAGGGAGGTTTTCCTGCAGCGTGCTGCAGTGCTCCTGCTGCAAGCCCTGGCCTACGAGGGGCTTGCCAGGACTACGCTGGGTGTCTGAGCCCAGGCAGGGTGCAGCAGGCTCCCTGGCTCCTGGTTTCTGTTCTTGGGGGTCTTGCATGCAGAGCTCTTGTCCTGGCACCTCCGAGGGCACCACCGCACTGAGCCATGCTTGAGTGGCGCTGGCACCTCCTCCCTCCTGCCTGGGCTCGTGGAGCTCTGCATGTAAGCTGGTTCCCAGGCAAGCTACCAAAGAGGCCTCTCGAGCACTGAGGGTGACAGGCTGAGTTATAGCCTTGAGTCAGGGAGCATGAAGGAAGCTGGAAATGATTATGGAGCATACAGGGGAGCTGGAGCAGCGGAGAGACTGCAGAACCCATGTTAATCCCTGGGGAGCTCAAACAGTATAATTTACACCGGTTTATGCCTGAACTTACCTTTACAGTCATGTTCTTGGAAGAGAGTTTACTTAAAACAAAGGGGATACATAAATCTCGGGGGCTAAAGCAGAGACTGAGCAGACCCATTTTACAGGGTGGGGATTTGCATGCCTTCCATCATCTGGTGGGCTCAGAGGTAATGAGGGGCAGGCAAATCTGGCAGCTTTGTCCCAAGCTGGCATGAGCACTGGGTGTTCCAAAGGGAGTGAGACTGCAGGACCGTGGGGCACATGGTGAGATGGTACTTGGTGATGCTCAATAGAAAGTGGTGTAGGTGGGTGTTACATCCTCCTGGAGTTATTCTGGATAAAAATTCTTGGAGGAGCTTTGTGAAGGTTCTTACATGAAACTGAGACTTGGTTCTTCTGAGGGTTGGGGCTTTTTTGCTGATTTTGTTAAAAGGAGAAAAGAAAAAATTCTCGTCTCCCCTCCCCGGGTCACTGGGGCGACTAAAGAAAGTGAAGTAAAAATGCATACAGAGTGTAACGTACACCTTCCAGCTTCTGAAACAGATGAAATGGGGATCCCAGACACAACAGCTTTCTTTTCTGACCAGCTCTGACTCACCCTCCTTCTGGAGAAGTCATGAGACAGAGTGAAACCCTGTGGTCTCAAACTGTTTACAAAATGCACGGGCAGGCATTAGTCTAACTAACTTAATGATGTTTTTAGGTACTGAGACACTCTCAGCTGTGCAGCCCGAGGCAGAAAACCAAAATCGGGTGGGTGGGGTGAAGCGGGAAGTTGCACCAAGCCACAGAGCTGCAGGCAAGCCTGGTGCTGGGTGGGAAAACCATCTCCAGTGACCCTGAATCACATTTTTCCTTGAAGGTGGAAGAAAAAAACTGGCACTGAGCTGATACTCTTTTTTTCTTTCTTTTCCCCCTCTGGTTACATTATTTTCATATTTAAGTGGACAAAAAGCAGTGAGACACAATCCAGCAGCTCTTCACCTCAACCAAATGCTGTGCTTCGGGGGGAAAGAGTCGTGATGCTTCCTTTCAGAGAAGCAGGGGAGGAAGCTTCTCTGCAGCGTGGTGGAGGGGGAGGAACTTTCTGGAGTTCTGCTCATGCTGGATTGTATCTTCAGTGGACAGGGGACCGTGGAGCTGGCGCTTGCAGCTCTAATGATGGTCCCTGGAGGGGTCTGGCTGGCTGTGCACACACCCCCTTGCACCAAGCAGGGGCAACTCCTGCACTTGTGCCAAGCTGCTCTGCCCTGAAGGTCAAGTGTTCTTCTAGCATGCAGCATTTTAATGGCCTTTGGATGTCTTTCTAAACCTGAGTTTGTGTCTTGATGAAACTTCTGACAGGCAGTGAATAACAGGGGCATTATTTATTCATGTCAGATGGGACGGAAGCGTTCCTGGTTTCTTGTTTATCCTGCCAAAATGGTAAATGAAAAAATGAACTGTCTCTTTGACCTTGGTTTTGCTTCGTGCTGTAGATCCCCAAAGAAGAAAATATCTCAGTAGTAGGTGTCTTAATAAGAGAAAGCATCTGCAGAAGGGAGAACAATGTGTTCTGGCCCAAACTTGCAGCTGTGGCCACCAGCTGTGACAGCCCTGTTATTCTGGCTTTGCCTTCACTACTTTATTTCAGTGGTAGTTTTGAAGAAGAGAGAGAAGAGCTGATGGGGAGTCTGGCTTAGAAATAACCTGCTGCAATCTACAGAAAAACTCTTGGGTCTGTGATGGACTTCAGCAGCCCTGGGGCTAACCCAGCACTTGGCTCCAGGGCCGTCGCAGGCAAGCCAGGGAATGCTGGAAAACCTGGGGCTCTGCTGAGTGGGGATGCATTCAGTAGCAGAAATTAAACACATGCCTTCCAGTAACAGAACTTATATAAAGCCTTTGGCCAGACTCTGGACATCCCATTGAGGTCATTACTGCTCTCTTTCTATAACTTTTGGTCTTTCATATTTAAGTTTGATTTCAGATATTGGGAAGTGTTCAAAGGTCTTTGGCATGGTTCTTGTATGGCTGCTTCCTAGATAACTGCTCTTCAGGTTGTCTGTGAGTGCTGTGGACTTGTGCTCAGTGTAATTCTTTCCAGTACAGTTCTCCTGTGAAGCAAGGACAGCTTATAGCATTTGGCACCTGCTGAATATGGGAGCATCTTACTATAAGCTGATGATTTGCCTGACCTACTCCTCTGCTTTGTGTGTGTGCTGTTGACTCTCCTCTTGGGAGCTAATTCAAAGCAGGTATCAGGAAGTTCTGCTTTACTCAGGTCTCTACCCTGGTGGCCTGGCAGCTTGGGCTGAAATTATTGTCTGCACCCTTTGGACTATAGCTGCTCTTTACAGAGTTTGGGTGTTGTTTTGTTCATGAGCTGGTCCTTGAACATTCTTCTAAGAAAACACAATATAAATAAATAAGTGAAAACACATTCCCCTCACCTCCACCCCAATAAAACCTGTTGTGTATAGCTTTCTCTTACATAACCCATCTGACTCCAAGAACAAATGTCCCTAATTTCTTCTGGATGGTAGGCTTTGTGGAGATTTAAAGGGCAATTTCTCTCTCTTTTTCTCTAGCTCTCATGAAGTATTACAATAAGGAACTGCAGTGACAGACAATACTTAAAGGCATGGTTTAGAAGTGATTCATCTGTGAAACATGGTGCAGCATATTTTATTGTATTTTAGCTAGTAAAAGTGGTGCATTCTAGCCCAGGTCTGTCACACTGCATGGTAAATTATACTTAGAGGAATCCCAGCCACCTAGCTGAAAATAAGTACCCTTTATACAAGAGTTAATGTGGTAGATTTGTACTTAGACATGTATTTGTAAAATATTTAAGCTGCATGAAAAGGGAGTCTGTAGGAAGAGATGATTACAGGATCACAGCAGTGCAGCACAGTGCTGTTGTATTTTGAGGTTAAAGAGCAATCATTAGGGATTGGTGGCTGACACTGCATGCATGGAGGAAGGGGAGTCCTTTCAAAGGCTCAGGGGGCAGGAGAGAATGGGGAATAGCTTGAGTCTTGCATCTGCTGCCCCAGCTGCAAGGCAGCTCCAGCTGGAAGGACGCTGTTTTTACTGCTTCTGGGACCCTCCTGTATCATCTTCTTATGGCAAGAGAAAAGAGCTATGGGAAATGCCTTCTTGTGGTTCATGCTTTATGCCTCCTACTATCCAGGCAGAAAAACATGGATGATCAGGAGATGCTCTTCTCAACTTTATAGCAGTAACTTGTCATTCCAAGGCTGCTAGTGCTTTCCAAATGTGCACAGCAGTTTCACAAGCTCTCCAACATATCTGGGCAGTGCCTTGGAGCCTCTTGGCACAAAGCAGTTCAATCTGCTAGTGCAACAGCTTTCAGGAAAGCAGGAAACCAAGGTATCTGTCCTTATTGAAGAGGGGCTGCCTTAGACCTGCAGAGAAAAAGGTGCTTCTCTGTACCGTGACTACAAAGCTCTACTGAGTTCTAAGTAAGCCAGGCTTGAATCTCGCATACGCTTTAGTCTTATTTATTTTCACAGGGCTGGCAGTTTTCCAGCCCAAAGGAAAGGAAGACACGTTCAGGTACTACAGTACTAGGTGAAGTATTGGAAATTTTTGATTGCTGATGCCTATCCCTAAATCACACGCAGTCTCAATAAGCTCCAGTTCACTGAAGCATTTCAGCAGCCTTCCGTCAACCTCACTGAGTTCTAAACTCCTGTTCAAACTCAAGTGCATGCTTCAGTTTTGCTGAATCATACAGCAAATAAAATATGCAGAGCTGGTCTTTAACCTACAGATTCATGTGAAAATGGCACACTTCCTGCAAAGCCTACTTTGAGTTAATTAGTGGGCATTAAGGACTCACATTTTTCTAGCGAAGAAGGGCCCCAAGAGATTGCAGCAATTTGTGTTCATACCCCCCTGGATGATATCAATGCAGTCTCCCCATGGAGACAAAGCTCCGAGCACTCCCTCTGCAATAACCAAGCACTTGCATTTGATGGATGGGTTTTAGCTGCCTCTGACACCCCAGGGGTCAGGAGGGAGGACCTGGCCTCTGACCCATCCCTTTCATCCCCTCTGGCTGGAAGCGTGCCCATGGCATCACCCATTTTAAGGGGGATGAGGAGTGTCTGCTACCCAGGGGAAGCAAGGAGGGGAGCAGAGCATCTGCCTTCTTGAACTTAAGTCCCCAACGTTTTGCTTGGTCATGCCACCTCCCATTGATGCCATTACAACCTCCTTTGGGAGCCTGAAAAAGCGAGGCTGTGATCCGTGTCCGCAGAGCGTGCCGGCCAGGGGAAGCCCTGCCTAGGAGCTTGTCTCAGGAGCAGAACCAAACGAGCTGGAGCAGCTGGGGGTGACAGAGGGAGGCAGGCTGGGTGCCACCAGCGGGGCTGCCTGCTATGGCAAAGCATCCCAGGGCCCTGTTAAGGTGGGATTGTCCTAGTGCAGCCCCTGCCACAGGAGGGAAGGCAGGACTCCTTCAGGAACTAAAGACACCAATTCCCAAAATGCTGGGAGCAGAGCTAAGGATGAGTGTTGCAATGCAATTTTCTTGGTTTTCTTACTATTTTAGTGTCCCAGCTTAGTTTGTTTGGCAGCCAAGGTTTTAAAGAAATGAACCTTGGCAGCTGCAAGCTGAACAACTCAGTGCTTTCAAGGAAGTTGGAGGGAGCACCAGGCTGGAGAGATCTCCTTCCTCAGCAGGTCGGATCCCAGCCATTCCAGGCACCCACTACTATAGATTTATAAAGCTCCATCTTAAAACTACATAGGTTGGATGAGGGTTTTTTTTTTTGTCCTTGATTTTTACCCCCCACTGCTGCTCTCCCAGGTTTGTTCCAGAAACTCACTCTGCTGGTGAGAAACTGTTTAATTTCCACTCAGATTTATGTCAACATTGCTTGGTAGCTGTTTCCCTTCTTTCTATTTATGCTCCTAGAATTCATTGCTCAGCCCCATTCCCAGCCCTGTGTGGTCCTCCTTCAGCTGGAAAAGCAGGGGGGAAGGAGGAGATTGTTATGGGAAGCACCAGAGCAAGACAATTTGTGGTATGGTAGGATGTGTATGAGGAACAAGCCCAGCAGGGATGCACACTTGGAGTGCTGGTAGTAGACAAGGCTGGGGGAGAGGGTTGTCCAAGGGAAGGGAGTATCAGTTCTCACTGGGTGAAGCTACATGCTTGGCCTTGAACCCACTGTTTCCACAAAGGGCCTAAGGATGCTCTGCATGACTGCAGCAATGAGGATTGATAAGGCAAGGCTGGTCAGAAGGAAAATTGCTATGATATTTTCTTTCACAAAAAATGTGAAGTGCTTGAGCTGAACTTGAAGCACAGAGTTATGTTCACCAGTTGTCAATTATCTGCCACGTTTCAGCCTTTTTGTCCCCATCTGTGAAAAACAGGATAATAATAACCATTCACCTCTCCCCAGGGTACCGTGAGGGTCAACGTCTGTAAAGGGTGTGGACCATTTAAAGCAATAAAGAAATGCTAAGTATCATTATTATTAATCTTCCTGTGCCTCAGTTCCCCATTTGTAAACTCTCACCTAGTGCATTTTGACTCCTGTTTCCTCATGGAGCTCTGCCCGAGATAGTTGGAGATGAGCTCTCCAGCCACTGCCACTTATAACTATGGCCCACTTGCAAAAAACCCCCGGGAAGTGTTAAGAAGACAAAGTTTTGAAGTTTTGCAGAGTTCAATCCTATTTATGAAGCAGATTATTACGAATGTTATGTGTTCATGTTACTGTTGCAGAACAAAAGCTCCTGACCCACAGGGTGCACACACCACTGTGCATGCACCCTTTGGTGACCAGAGGCTGGTGTCCCCAGTGTCTCCTCTGGTCCCAGGGCCTCCCTGTCACATGTCTTGAGTACAAACCTTCCTTTTTTGGAGATTTACACTTTCTGGTGTCATCTTTATGGCCTTTACCCGTTTGCTTTAAGGCCATTCACAGTGTAACTGTTGACATCTGAATTGATTTCCAAGACAGAACTGCAAGTGGTTTTGTAAACAGTTGTGGCAACAGTTGTAATTAAAGAGTAGCAAGTGCAAACACAAACCACAATAGCAGCCCCTAGGAGTTGCACTGCTGCACCAGCTTTAATGTGGAGAAGCCCTGAGAGCGCTATCAGTGCTTACAGGGGCTTGTGGCTGGGTTCCCCTCCTCCCTCTCCTCTTCATAAAGGGACCAAAAAAACCCCCAAAACATTAGCTAGCAAACCTTTCCTCAGGGAAAGCCCAGGAGCTGGTAGTGTGAGAAATGCCATCCGCCTGTGTGACAGTGCCTTGTAGGGCCCTTCTGCAACAGAGACAGGTCAGAGCTGATTCTTCCCCCTTCTGCAAAAGGACTCCCAGGGCAAGAATGTCCACGTGGACCCTGAGCATCAGCCAGCTCCTCTCACCGGGGCGGGAGGGGGAATGAGCTGAAGGAAGTTGAGACATGGGAGGAGATTGCTAGGGATGGATCTGCTGTCCCCCAAATCCTGGAGAGGTGGTTGCAGCAGCGATTACCTACACCAGGAATTAGTTGCAGACTAGTTTATTTCACATTGAAGTAACACATGCACGCTAGTTTTTGTCTGATGTGGATCATTCGCTGTTTTAATGCACGCTGCTAAACACACTCCTGAAGTGGATCTGCTGAAATTTGCCTGCAGTAAGAATGAAGCTGATCCCCAGCAGCTGTTCCTCCTTCTGCTCCTAAGGAGAGCCCACACCCTTTTGCTTGTCAGCTGGAAGCAACAGGCCCGTCACCAGTGTGGTCTCTCCTGCTGCAAGGTCTCCCAGAACAGGTATCACTTTTCCATTTAAAAGAGAAGTTCTCAAGAATCTGTGGCTCTTTCTGTGTCTTAGTCCTGTGCTTGGGATTTGGGTGATGTTACTTGCTGAGAGTGGACTCATAGGGCTTTGTCTACAAGCAAATGCATCCAGTATGGCTGGGAGCACAGCCAAAGTGCTGTGGGAAAGCAAAGGAGTTTGAACTATGTTGAAAGAATGGAAAGGGTAATAATAAGATTTCTGGGGCTATCTGGGCCATGGGAACGGCGAATGCTTTTGTGCTGGGAGAAGACTTTGGTATTTGCTATCCCCTCCTGAGTCCTGGTTTTCCTAGGAACATGACGCATCCCTACTTTGAGCCAGATCAAAATGTGAAGCTGACTTTAGATGCTTCACAGGGTTTTAATTTTTGCTCTGTAACTGCTGAATTCTATTTAGTTTTGCAGTCCCCTCCTATTACCTGTCTTCTCTTTATTTGCCATCTGGTTTCTTTGGTGCGGTTCAAGAAAAAATATTTGGAAGATCAAGGGTGAGCCTTGCAGAGGGTGCAATTTCACCCACCCCTGCAGTGACATACCCTATCCTTTGGGAGGGCAGAGGTGAGCCTCCTCTTCCAGCAGCAGCACAGTTTTAGGTAGGTAACCACCTTTGGTGAGCCAGTGGGTCAGAAGGACAAGAAATGCAAAGCAAAGGGAGGAGGCTTCATGAGATAAGCCTGTGGATGGAAGGCCAAGTAAAGCCACAGGATGCTGGTTTGCATGTCTGTTTTGTGCTGCTGCAAGGAAGTGCAACTTTGCTTGTGCACGCTTAAAATATAACATTGTTGTCTCCAGAGTTGGTTTACAATGTGGGGAAAGGTTTTTGTGGGCTTCATGTGTACATGCTTACGTGCTTTGTCCAAAGCCTGACTGCTCTCTTACGGTAAAATATGCCTTGTATCTGGTGAGCTGTGTGTCACTTTGGTTCTCCCTGCTCCCTCCTTCCTCTCTTAATCTAGCAAAGTTGTTTTTCTTGAGCTTGGCTTGTTTGCCAAGTGAAGCATCATACATTGCCTGGAGCCAGGATGAAACTCTTGAAACCCAATAGTTTGCATGCTGCTTCTTTGGAAAGCTCAATTTACTTGGGATGAGTTATTCTGAAGCAATATTTTCTTTTCTGCTTATTTTTCCTGACAGATCTTCTGCTTCCCCTGTGCCCTGTCACATTAAACCATTTATACACAAAGTAAGCAGTTTGGGTTTTTCCTTGACTTTACTGGAACCAGTTGCTTATTCCTATCGTGATTCTGCCATCAAGTGCTTCAGTGAAAGAAATTATAAACTACTCACTGCAGCTCCTACATTTCAGTGCAGAGTTATAAGTGAAATTGCACCCTCATTTTAGGTTAATGGTCTGATATACGAATGCTGAAAGCTCTCTGAGTTTCATCTTGTGAAATGCTGCAGTGTCCACAGCAAGGGGTAGGTCCGAAGGAGCCCATTTTCAGAAGGGAGCCACCAGCTCTGGAGTGGTGTCTTTCCCCAGGGGCTGATGAGAATGGTGTCATCACTGAACAAGAACACAAGCTGCACCCAGCTGAGGAAGAAAAGCAAATCTTGAAATCCAGCCAACTCCTGCCTGAGGCTGCCTCCTCTTTCTTCCAGCACTGACTTCTATGGGCTGCAAGGAAACATTTATTCCTTATTTTGCAAGTGGTGTTTGAAGCATACTCCACACACTAGTTTCATTTCACTGCCACAACACTAGAAGGAACTGGGACACAAGGCTTTCTTCTCCAGAAGACATGTTGTGTTTGGGTTTTTAGGGTTTGTTTTTTTGACTGCCATATAGAACTATCTCTTCAATCTATTATCTCTTAATAGTTAAGCAAAGAATTACTCATGGGACTACCCCTCTTTTTTTCTTGAAGGCAGTCTCTGTTACTCCACAGCATGGAAACCAAGTGGGAAAGTAATCTATGCAAATTACATGTACTCTTCTGGTTTAATCTCGTTCCCTCCACTCATGGTAATTAGTCACTTAGCATAAAGTGGACTGTTGCTATGAATGGAGAGAGCACATCAGGGCTCTGCTTCTCAAGAATTATTTCCACTTGCTGAATCTCATTTAGGCCTGGAACCACAAGGGGTGAGACTCTGCTGTCAACCTCTCTGGGCTTGAGGGACTGTAGTTACTCAGATTTTCACTGGTATAACAGGGGAGGATTGGTCCCAGGCTCTTGTTAACCTTCCATTCTGAGGATGACAGTTCATGGCCAGTCACCAGAGCTGTCTTGCATAGTTCCCAAATACTGGCCACATAGGTTTTTTCCTGTAGTAATACTGAGACTAAACCAAGAACTGACCTCGGTGAAGAGGAAAGCAGAAGTGAGTCCTGTCCTGTATGTGGTGTCTGAGAAGCTGACTGATCAAACTGTAGCCTGTCTGGCTGAGGGGCTGATTCCTGCAGAGTCAGCTGCCAGCTCCAAACTGGTCCTGGTTGTATCTCAGCACTGGAACAGAGCAACCTAAGCCAATTTACCATTCTGGAAAAATCTTATTTTCTTCTATTTCTTTTCTATATAAGAATTAACCCAGTGACCAGATGGTGAGGTCTGGTGCTTAGATCAAAGGCATGGGTGTCAGAGAGCTTGGATTTCCTGCTCACAGCTTCCTAAGTACTACAGCAAAAGAAACTCCCATAGGCATCACATGTTCTGCCTCCCCCGACCCTACATAGCCTTACACTGCTTTTCTTCACTAGAATACATAATTCTTATTTATTTATTGTAATGGAAAAAGACAACCAACACTGAAGTATTATGACACCACTGATTGATAGTCGAATGACAAGTTGCAATGTCACTTTCTTATGAGAATAACTATCCCAAATTACAAGGGTAGTGAATTGAAACACATCCTTTAGAATGATGCCTAATCTCATTTTTAAAGCTCCAAGTGATGGTGAACCCCCTCTCTTGTCAAGTAAGGTCTTTAATTGCCCTTTCTGCTAGGATGGTGAATCTTATTTCAAGGGTTTTTTTTTAATCTAATGGCATTGACTCGTTGTCTGACCTTGGATGAGAAGGGATGGATCACTTGTTTAAGGCTAAATTGATCTTGGAATTTATGTAGTAATATACCCACTCTGAAGAGCCTCCAGGGTTGTTTTTAACGGCTGAACACCGGAAGGAGTTTCAGGCTCGGTTCTTATTTTTTGTGTGCTCTTTGAGGGTATTGCTTATGCATGATCATTAGCCTAGAAATTAAATTTTGTTAAGCAGGTGGCCTGGGCTTGGTCTCTGCAGTGGCAGGTAAGACACTTGATCAAATCTGTGTCTGCTTTCTGTGGCAATATTGCTTCCTGACCTTTAGGAAGAGCAGCGAGGATGAACCTCTCTCTGCCTGCTTTTGAAGCTGTGATGCCATGGTATAATTGAGCCTGTAAACACCAGAGAGAATAAATGCCACAGTTATGGTTTCACTAAAGCTGCATGCTGGGTAGAATACCCGGTGAGAAGAACGAAGTACAGTCTGAGTGACAGCCCAGGTGAACCGTCACACATCTGTCATCAGAGCAGCATTTAGCTAATTAGGAGATAAATGACAATGCCATTAAGAGTGTATTGAGACCAGTGAAAAATGTTCCAATGTTGATAGAAATCGCATAAAATAACAGTCACTGAAACAGCTTGTCAGGTCTATGCTGTTTTCGGCATGTTACTGAACATGGGGGAGCCTCTCAGCTTTAAAGAAGCATCTCTCTACCCTGATCTAGACAAATTACCTTTGTACCTTGATCTAAACAAACTCTGATCTCTCCGCTGCCATTGAACTCACCTTGTCTGAAACCTAATCTGACTACTTTATTCTACCTCTGTGCTGGGAATTCACTCTATCATTAGCATTTCAATCTATTTAACTCACTGAGGGTGGCTGAGCAATGTAACCGAATCCATGCTAAGCTACCACTGGCAATTTAGCTGTCAGAGAGTCTCGCTTTCTATTTTTAGTGGCACTCAAATTCCTTGCTTAAGGGGGTGCAAACTGAATTTCGGGATTAGCTTCCCCCTGACCCCTCTATTGTATCACTGTCAGTCATCTTTAAGTTAGAGTCCTATTTGTGTTGTTCTGTTATACTAATTGCAGCATGTCAAATGTATGGACAGTGTTCTTGGACACTGTCTACCGGCCAGTAACTCTGGGATTAAGCCATTGTGTTTGGAGCTGGAAGTAATCTATATTACTGCAGTGAAGAAAGTCTTCACTAAAACCAGCTTTTTAAATTGCTAAGCCAACACCTCCAAAATCTTAAGACGTAAGGTTTTAGGCTGGACAGTCAGTCTCACTTTTGGGTCTCCAGAGGGTACTCTGTATTGCCAGACCCTTATGCTTGAATTGGGCAGGAAAAGCATTGCCAAGGTTCATACTCTCAGAGATAAGAGGGTTAGGATAAGGCATGCAGCTGCAGCATTTCTTTTCTAGAGAATTATTTCAAGCAGCTGTGCTCCCTGGCCTTCTGTGTCTTCCACTTCTTTTCTCTTGCAGAGATTCCACTGCCTCTTATTTTTATATTTATTTTCTCCTGCCACACTACTCTCCCCAAGCTCTATGTTCTAATGACCTTCTTAGCAAGCACATATGCTATGGTGTATATTTAGTTTTGAACCAGCTTATGGCTCTTCTTAGGTGCAATTCAGGGCAGGAAGCAATTTGTTCTTGTTCATAAAGCTCTGTACACATGCATGCTCTGCCTATGTTAGGCCTGTCAAACCACCTTCAGCTCTGTATTTCAGTTGTCTTGAAATGTAATGTAAAAATTTAGCAGACAGTTGTAGAACATGTGTATGTAGGCAGAAGGCAGCCTTTACTGGGAGGAAAACAACCTATATATGCTGTAAAAATCATCAGTAAGTTTGCTAAATGATATCCTTTTACCAGTGATTTCTGTTGCACTATGGAGATCAGATTTCTCTTGTCAGTTTATCCAACATAACCTTGGTACAAACTTCTTTGAAGTCAATAGATGCAACTTTATGGGAGAGTAAGGGAGATTACAGCCTTTTAGGGTAAATGCAGGAAGGTGGCAGCGTGTACCAGACTATTTGACTGTGAGGTCACAGACTTGCCTTCACTGGCTCTACTGCTGATCTGTTCTGTGATTTTGTGGTCACTTCTCTCACCTTTTCAGGCTTCAGCTACCATCCAGCCTTTGAGTCTGCTGTCTCCTGTATGGGGTGCTCAGTGCATGCACCAGTGAGCTGGGTCTGAGCTGGGTCACGGGTGTGAGGCTGAGCAAGGCTGCTTTGGGGGCTGGTGCCCAGACTGCCCTGCTTCCTCTGGTTCCAGCCCTACCTGCCACTGAGTAAATATTTTCCTGTGCAAGTGCTGTGCAAAGGTGAGTAAAGAGCTGTGGCTGCTCCCTGGGAGGATCATTGCTGGGGATGAAAATGGAACATTCGTTGGGAACCTCAGTAATACCCAATTCAGATTGCTGATGAATACATCCTGACTTTGGGCACATACCTCCTGTTAATACTAATGGGAATGTCACACATGAATGCTGGAGAATATTGCCCATTATTTTTGGTCCCAGAGCTCTGTGCAGAGAGATTCCCTGAGAAAAATGGCCATTTGCTGTATGTTGCAGGGTGCAATTCATTATATACAGTGCATGGTGACTGTTATTTACCTTACAGAACTGTAATGTGATAAGGAGTCTATGTAAGCCACTTAATGGTCTGTCTACCTTAAAGAAAATGTGTACCTGATCAGCCTCTGATTTATGCCACTTTCACCTCAGAGCAACTCTATTGGCTTCAGTGGTGTTATCCCTGATTTATGCTAGTCTTAGTCAGACTTCATGAGTTTATGTACTTTATATGACTCATGTACGCAAGGAAAATGGAGTCTAATAAAATATCTGGCTGTGCATTGTGGCTCCAGGTTCTTCAGACTCCAGGACTGTTAACAGAGGAACTACAAAACTGTGTTCTGCTCCTCTGCAGTGCCTATGTATTTCAAGGCTTTATACCACATATCTATAGGTGTAACTCAACAATTTCACGCCTGACTAATGTGCTGCCTTCTTGGCATGGTGTGTTAGAGCCAGGCAACTGGCATGGTAAACCTGTCGGATGAGAATAAGAATTTGACGGTGGTAATTGGGGCATTTTTGTTTATTACATGGCAGATCAAGCTCTTTGTCTAAAAACTAAGAACATCCCACAGATTATGTCCCTTCACTCTGAAAACAACTGCTCTTATCTCAATTGTCTTGTTGCATCAGCACTTATGTTCTGGCTTTGGGGTAGGAAAACAGTCCATTTATGATGTTTATACTGCAGTAACAGCCAGGACACATAGTCTTATATGCAGGACTCCTTGTTCTAAAAAATGGATAAATAGACCAGGAAAGTGCTTTCTAGCCTGATGATCCCATGATCTTTTCTCAAATCGCTGGAGCTGGACCATCAGTCTGAGCTCTGGTGAAGCTGTTGGAGAGATATCCATTACCACCACTGGATTCCAGCTCAGCTCACCTTCTCTGGTACACCTGGTTGCTGATGGTCAGACTTGACACCCAAGACCACTCTGTAGTCAATACTTGTTTCCTTCACTGTTTTTCCTTATAAACTTTGCCTGCTTTCCTGTTAAGCTCTCAAGCACATTTTCATCTAATGAATACAAGTGATAGGTACACTCAGGTGTC
This sequence comes from Merops nubicus, assembly GCF_000691845.1. Taxonomy (NCBI): domain Eukaryota; kingdom Metazoa; phylum Chordata; class Aves; order Coraciiformes; family Meropidae; genus Merops; species Merops nubicus. Next base: position 57,540 of record NW_008601915.1, read on the forward strand.
AGACATAAAATACAGAGGCTGGGTGAAGCTGTTGGAGAAAACAGCCAGCCCTCTCTGGGATTTGTCCTGTACTTCAGGGACACCATGACACTTACTTAAGTCCCAGAGAGGTGCATCTTGGAGATGCTTGTAATCCTAAATGAGTCTGCATCAGATCGTGGATAGCCTTTGCTGACAGTGGGATGGTAAACTGAGACACCTGTGTGTTCTGTTGCAGTATTTCACCAACTGCATCAGCTCGTTCCATTAAAAAGAAAAAAAAAAGCTGCTAAATTCTTAAAATGGAAAGTGCATCTTTCTTTGCATGGTAAACCAGCAAGCTGAAGGCTTGCTCTGCCTGTACTCAGCTGTAATTTATGCTTTGCTCTCGTAAGGGGTCTGCTCGCCCTTGATGCATGTGCGTAAGTCCCATTAACGTTAATAGGAGCTGAAGGCAAGCATTAGCTGACACTGAATTCCCTAAATGCTGCCTTCAGTTCTAAAGCCAAGATTTGGTCCCTGCCTCTGCAGCTAATGGGCTCCTCACCGCCCACAGCTGCTTCGCCTCCTCTCTGGCCAGTCAGCAGGCAAACCAGGCTTGTGGCAGGGCTGGGGCGCTGCAACCCTCCTCCCGTTCCGCAGGCTGAGGGCTGGGCACAGGGGAGGCTGGTGGGAGGTGGCTGGCTTCCTCAGAAAAGCACCGCCTGCACCAGAACGGGAGGAGATTCATCAGCAAGGGATGTTTTCTGCTTAGCTGACACTGTAATGAGCTCAAGTCCCTGGGCGGAGAAAAGAGAGGTGACAGGAGGAGATGGAGAGAGGGGAGTGGAACAACTTGTTTCAGGCAACAAATCAGTTGCTAACTCTGATCCAAAGCCATTTGCATAGATGAAGTTGGCTCGGGGTGGCTTGGAAATATAAGGCATTCTGTAGACAGCTGCCCAAGGGAATGCTAATTAGCTGGCAGGCAATTAATAATTAATCAGACTTTTGTTCATTGTGAAGAGAGTGTTTTCTTTGGCAGCTTCATAATGTTCTGAGTTTGCCTTGCTTTTCTCTCACAGGCTGATATCATCATGCTGGAACTAGGTTTTGCAGTGACATGCTTCTCCCTCCCTCTGGCATCCAGCTCACCCTGGCCACATGTGCAGACCAGGCCATGACCTCGGCACTTGGCTGGGCTCTGGCGGCCCATTTAACAGTCCAAAGCTGGAGAGGGAGTTGCTGGTGTGCTATTTTTAACCAGCTGGACAGTTAAATAATTCAGACACAGACACACAAACACACTCTGGTCTGGGCTGTGCCTGAGATTAGAGAGGAGAGAAGAGCATTGTATACCCCTGCTAGGCTTGCTTGACCTTATCAAGCATGGATTCCCAGGCTCTTTAGCACCAACACAAAACAAAAAGCAAGCCTCCAGGAGTGAAATCCCTGCTCCACTGATGCTGGTGGGACTCCTGGCTCTGACTGCAATGTAGCTGGAAGGTGTGAACTGTTTGGTATTTCCTTGGTTTCTAATGCTGCAGAACCCTCTTATTCTGTGACAATAAAGCCCAGTTATGGTGTGAGCAAAAGTCCAGAATGGGGGACATCAAAACTTCAGGGGAAAATAGGAATAATTTCAAGAAAATTCTTTATGAATTGGAACCTCCATGTATGGCTTTTCCCTTTGATGTTGGACTAAGAAGAGAGTTGCACAGAAAAACCCTGCATCCCTTCTGTCCAGCCCAGTCCTCTCCCCAGCTGTCCTGTAGGGTGGCTGACAGCTCATTGAGAAGCCATCCCTCTCCTCCAGGGATGCCTGGGAGATCACACAGCCACACTCTTCCCACCGAACCAACATCATCTGGAGCACCAGTCGGTGCTTCCAGACAGAGCATGGAGTGGTGGTTTGGCTCTGAAAGAGGAGAAAAGGGCACTCACAGCTGGGGTTGTTCTGTAGAGCAACAGAGGTGTCAGTGAAAGGCAAACAAAACCCATTGGTTACCTGCTCCAAATTTGGGCAATTAGGCATTTTCTAAATTTTTCTCACTAAACAGGAGGAGCTGTTTACCTCTTTATTTTGTCAAGGAGACATACATTTCCCTGAATATTTTTTTCACTCTCCAATGGAGCTAAAATAAGATGATTTACTACCACTGAAAATTGATTTGAACATGAATTACCTTGCCTGGTCTGCAGATGCCTTTATGATTATTATGCTCAAATTTCATGATAACAGTGTGGAGTGGGATGATACTACCCTTGTCTGACAGATGGGGAAGTGCCGAAACAGTCTGTAATAACTCACCTGCTCATGTATCCAGAAAGTTTGTGATGAAGGAATTGCATGAGTCAAAGGCCTTGAACTTCTATAAATAAGCCCATTCTTGTCTCTGATTCTGCTTATCTTCACCAAAGGGTAACACTTACTGTTTCCAACAGAGATGCAGCTTCTTGTTTAATTTGGGATAAATTTGATTTGAGGTGTGGTTTTACAGTTAAGAAAAGGTACCACATTGTGTAGGCAAAAAAGACCCTGCTCACCCCTTGAGACAAACTCAGCCTTTTAGGCATGAGGGAGTCTGCAGGGGAGCTCAACTTTGAAAGACAAATGCACAGCAAACCAGGCTTCAGTGATTCTGCTGTTAATAGGAGTGCTTGTTTCCTTTGATTCCTGCGTGTTATCTCAGCTGTGTTTTGGGACTGAACAAGATCTTTCCACTAGTTCAATTTCAAACACATGGTAAATGAGACCCAAGATTCCTGGGTGGTCTCTGTGCAGAGACCAGGGCTGCTGCTTCTCCTGAGATCTGGCAAGATGTGGCTCCTTGTTCTGGCATGGTCAGGGCCCACTGTGTCATTGGGAAGCTAGCTGATGTAACGAGGAGGAGGAGGATGTTATGAGCGCATTCCATGTTTGAGGTTCTCCCTGTATCTCCACATCCTGCATTGTAACAACATTTGTTAATGGAGGCATGTGAAATCTTGTTCAAAGAATGTGGCTTGTGAAGATCCTCAGTGGCTTTAATGAATCATTTGTGGCTGGGGTGACTCAGCCAAATCAGGCTGGCAGCCAGGAGCTGGGCAGAGGCAGCCTGCTGATGGCAGCGGCTTGACAGCACGTATAGAGAGAGCATGCTAAGAGCAGAGCATTTTTAAAAGGTCAGCTGTAACCCATGCAACGTCTGCGTGCTTCTGAAAGCCCATTAGTGGAACACCAGTAAGGAAAGCACGTTTGGCATCAGAGGTGCATTTTTCTAGCCAAATCTGCATTCAAGTGGGTGGGAAGGCTGGACATCCAGAGCTCAGTGTTGCAAATGGAAGAGAGAGTGCACTTGAAAAATGCAACCCTAGGTTTACCCAGTCCCACTTCTTTTTCTACAATTGTGAGATGCCTGTTTGTCCTTCTTTCTGAGCAGCAAGAGGACATTCCCCTGGGAGGCAAAAGCCCTGTCTGTTTGAGAGTGCATGCAAAACAGGATGCTGTGCCCTGCACAGTACAGAAGTTCAATTTCCAGAGAATACAGAATTGCAATGTCTTATCTAATACTGCTGGCAGACGCTCCCAAGAGTCTGCGCAGCACAATTCACCTGCTCAGTATGGGGAATTTAAATCACCGGAGTCACACTGGCAAAACTCTCCTGTGCAGAACCTCATTTTGGACTAAAGTCCTTGAGTAATTATTCTGTAATAAAGTCAGTTGAATTTGAGAATAGACTGTCCATGTGGAGAAGTTATACAGGCACAGCTATAACAGGATAATTATTTTGTTATAGCTATGCCAGTCAATTTCTCAAGGCCTTAGTCACATGGGAAAGTTGAAATGATGTATTTTTTACAGTCTCCAGCAATCCTTTATTTTTTAATGTCCATTAGTGATTGACTAATGCTGAATGATTGCGGAAATTCTCCAGGAAAAAGACAGCTCTCACAATTTCCTAGTGGTTATCAAAGGAATTGGGATCTATCCTGTTAAAGCTAGTATGTAATGAATTGCTGGTGACTGGGGGTTTATAGCTGAACTGCCTGGGAAATGTGAAACCACTGTTTACTAAATTCAGCTGGAACAGCTGAAACAGAAATTTGTAGAGAAGGTCCTTATTTTTTTGAGAGTCCTTGATAGTTTTAAAGAGATGAGGGTACAAAGCTCCTTTATTCCTACACAGTACTGGAAATTTTGTATTTCAACATAGAACTTTATGGGTATGTCTGAAATAGTTTAGTTCCCAACTTGTTGCAAAATATATGGTTCATTATTAGTAGTGGTGGAAATAGTACTTTAGGACAAAACTGTACCTGTCAAAGGACAATGGCATATAGGAGATGCCTATGGAGATACCTGTGAGCTAGCTCAAGCTGGGTACCAAGGATGCTCCTTTGTCAGCCTCTGCCAGTGTCCCCACACCTGAAGGAAAGATGCTGTCCTAACTCCAGCTCTTTTTGGTGTCATGTGAGCCCTACTAGACCACGCAGGGTGAACCCCCCCAGTTTTGACTTCAGCTTATCTCCATGTGCCCACCTCTTCGCCTGTTTATGCGAATTTGGGGTTTGTACACGTGGCTGGATATAAGGCCCGTGTTACAATGTATGTGCACAAGGGTAAAAAAAGGACATTTGTTTCCAAGGCTGCAGTGTAAAGACTTAATTGTGTTTCAGAATAACTGGAGTTATGAACTGATGGGGCATTGAAAATGTTATCTAGTTCCAAATATCAAGTGTTCAAATTCTGCCTTAAGGGGACATTAGCTGATTGTCAGATCACAATGAGATTCTTATCACTTTATTTTAATAAACAGTTTTCATAAATGTTAACATTTTAATGGATGATTACATTCATATTAGCTAGCAGATGCATTCGTTTTGATTGATGTTATTTCCATGAGTACCAAAGGAATTAAATAATGATTTGTCACTTATGGTAAAGAGCTGCTCAAATATCTTTTAAATAAACAACTCCATCCGTGGTGTTTGACCGGGTGGCGATGCGGAACGGCGGCTGGCCATGGAGCAGCATGCGCGGGGCGGGGGCACACCGGCACACCCACCGCGCTGCAGCCGCAGCAGGGAGTGGAAGCCCCAGG
>NW_008601916.1:0-372 GCF_000691845.1 Merops nubicus
TATATATATATATTCATAAACCAATAACTTTACCATTGAGATTAATGTGAAGCAGTTAATGATGGAAGAATTAACACCTTCAGGTTTCAGTGTTAACTGCTTCCTGAAGAGAATGGGTCACTTCATACCACTCAACCTTGTTTTGCTATTCTATCTGATAGCTCTTTACTCTCTGTTCTTGTTGGAAAAGCCATCTTTCCAGTCCCAAAGGACTTAGATAATTTTAAGCAGAAATAAACCAAAGAAAACACCCCAAAATTAGTTTTATTTTATGATGTCCCACTTCAGTATTAGCTTTATTATTAACTTTAGGGCAGTCTGTTGTGGTTTTGAGGCTTGGGAGGGGGGCAGGGGCGCACCACGGACACGTCG
>NW_008601916.1:403-2706 GCF_000691845.1 Merops nubicus
GGAAGCGGTTATCCCCTCTCTCTTCCTGCCCACACCCTATAGAAGAGGCAGGAGGTGGGTGCTCCAGTGCGGGAGAGCACAGCGGGGCTGCACCCATGCGGTTCCGATCAGCCCTGCACCATCTGAGATCAGGTTTGGTGTAGCTTGTATCTACTTTGTTTTCCCCCCATCTTTGTATACATATCTCTACCTCCCTTCTTGTTTTCTCTTCCCTGTTAAACAATATACTTAATTTTTATTAACTTCCAATTAGTGCAAAGTCTCTCTTACTCCTGACTTCACTTTTTATCTCCCCATCTGGAGGAGAACTGAGGGATAGGGAGGGGGAGCACAAATTCTGATCCGTGGGGTCCTGCCCTGAGCCCTTCCTTAAATGGAGACACAATCCCAATATGAATTTGGGACTTAAAAAATGAATTTTACTTTTTACGATTCAATTAAAAGAAGTTATTTTAATTTTTTCTTTATAAGTAGTTTTGACCTGTTTTATTGGTGGATGTTCGCATTTATCACAGAAACTGTTATTGTAATGAATCTAGTGCATCTTTGTTACATTCTCAATAGAAAGTCTAATAAAATACTGAGGTTTTTCGTAGACATGTCTTTGTGAAATAAGATAATACAGTAGAGAGCAGAGATTGTGTTGTCCTTTCCCAGGCCTTTGTTTTACATCTCAGTAAACTCGGTAACCAAGAAACCACTTTCAGAAATACCAGGGGTTTTTTCCTTCTTATTACATACGTCTCTCTGGCACAGTTATTCATATGTGCTGTTACTTAAGGATCCTTTTGATGTGTCTGTTCTTCAGTTGGTGATAAGACTTCACATCATAACATGCAAGAAGTAGGGTCACAGGCTGTGACTGGTGGGTGGCGGATCAAAACCAGAGCACTGCAGAGAGGTAGCTACAAAATAAACTCTTAAGTAAAACATAAAAACCAAGGGTGCTTAGGAACTGAGACCCTCTCTTTCGACTGTAGAAATTCTGGAAATGCAATTTCCTTGTTAATTCTTTAAGAATGATAATGTAATAGTGTAACAAGGATAGGATAAATACAGAATTCATAGTTTATTCTGAAGTGTTGATTAGATGAGGAGCAGGCTGCCTGCATAAGATACTGAGACCCAAGAATCCAGTACTGTAAGAGTAATGAATACTACTAGATTTGATTTTTGCTAAGAAAAGGTCCTATATAGTGTGTCTTGTAAAAGTGGATTAAGATAGTTTTCTGGTGAATGCATTCCTTTGCAATTAGTGCTATGTCATGCTTACTGGATTTTTTTTTTTCTAATGGAACATTAAAAAAGGTCTATTCTGGAATAAGAAGGTATTTATTTGATGAAGGCAATGTACCATATGAAAACCCTTTGGTTAACTCTCAGTAAGCTGTAAGACAATCTTTGCAGTACCCTCAATGTTTTGTTTTTTTTTTCCATTATTTTCCTGGTCAGTGTGACATCCAGCATGCAGGGCTGGAGTGGCCTTACTCTGTCGACTGCCTTTGGTGTCTGAGTGCCTACAGAACAAGAATCTGAGACCTGCTAAAGGAAGGATTGGGAAGTTTGGGCAGTTTGAGGCAGGGTGGCTGGGGCTTCTAGGCCCCATGCCTTCTGGTTTGTAGTCACTGAGTTGCAGTGAGATGTGATTTGAGTTGATGCCCAACATCTTGTCCTAATATTGAGGGTCTGGCAGAACTTTCTGAGTGAGAGGAGTGTTAGCTGCTGCTAGGTCCCATGACTCTCCAGTGGAGGATTCTGACAACTCCTGGGGAATTGTTTAATTCCTGAGGAGCCAGAGACCATGATATATTCAGTGACCCGGAATTTTTGTTTTGAGGAAAAAATAAAACAAAATTGGTTTTTCTGAATTTTAAAAAAAAAATAATCTGTTCACTTTCAACAGAAAACTATCAAACCAAGTTTCCATTCTCGTTTGAAGGAAAGATTTGTTTGAAAAGCTGGAACCTTTTCTAAAATTAAAATGTAATATTCTGATTAATACTGTCCATGGCTGTAGCTATTTTGTTTTTAATTTGGTACTGCCCCAAGTCATACACTGATATTACTGAAGCAGTTATCTGTCTTTGGTGAAACAACTCAGCCTGGGAATAACCCTGTAAAACACTGGTATACCTATGTGAACTTACAGTCTGTTTCCCTACTCCCTGTTGCAGGTGCCCTTTGATTTTTTTGCATCAATGTAGGAGAAGAAGAGCTGAATAGTTCTCTCACAGGTGTACTCTTACCAGTGTTTTACAGTTAGTTTGAATATGAACTAAGCCTGTGTCATGGTTACAGGGGCT
>NW_008601917.1:0-991 GCF_000691845.1 Merops nubicus
CGAGGCGCCCCGCCCCCTCACGCCGCGGGGCCCGGCGGAAGTGGCGTTTCATTGGCAGCCAATGGGAGTGGGCCTCGCCCGCCTGTCCCCTCCCGGCTGAGGCGCCGCGGTGGCTTCGCGGGGGCTGAAGGGCGCCAGTGTCTCTGTGGGGAGCGGGGACTTGGGTCCTCGGGGGTAAAGACGAACGGGTGCATAAAGCCGGCTCGCAGTAGTTGAGCGGAGCGCCCGCCGGCTCCTCCGAACCCTGGCGGAAGCAGCTTTCGGCCGCCCGCCGTAACGAGACCTTACGGAAATGTAAACACATTACAGCTGGCTTCCTTCGTCGCTTTATCGGATACACATTTCTTCTTGCAGAAACTGATTTACTTACTTTTTGATTTTTATTTCGGGTCACCTATTTCTCTTGATGCTCTGTGCGTTGGGAAGCACGGTACTTGTCTCCACTGAACGGGGATTTCTTAATTTTGGGAGTATCTTCAACAACCTTCACGATTCAAGTGTAAAGGAAAATCCTCTAATGAAGATAAAAACGCAAGCTGTTCAGACAGGATGTTTTCATGTGTTTGTCAATATGCTAAAGTCTTTAACTATGCTAATTCAAAGGTTTGTGATAAACTTGTGTTCAACATCACCCTCTTCTATTTGTACTTTTCCATTTCTATGGCTTGGTCAGAATTAAAAAAATATTCCGCGCAAACACTGTTACAGCTGAGAAAAGTTGTTAGCCAAATACATACACAAGCACAACTACAATTAATGTACTTCAGGTAATACTACCGAAATTAATGCAGCTGTTCACAGGGAGCTCAGATAAAAGAACTGCTGGGAACAGAGAAGATGAATTCGTATCTTCCCAAAATTGTATCTCAATTTTGTGACTAAAACCTGAAGGTTTTTTTAGGGAGAGAAGGTAATACGATCGTTAGGGTGAAGTCCGACAACACAACTCTGTTCGTTCTTAAGTTACCTATTACACCCACCGTAACCGTAC
>NW_008601918.1:0-5597 GCF_000691845.1 Merops nubicus
TTTTTTTACTTTAATATATATAAAGTATATATTTTAATAACTATATTATGTATAGTTATATAATATTACATAACTAGCATACAAGCTACTTATTTGGCTAGGTTCAGAATTCTACAAGGCAGCAAAGGGACTCCAAAACACCTACCTGTATTTTACCTATTTTAAAACTAAAAGTTTCCAGCTCTTCCATTCTCCTGTTTGCCCTTTTAAGACACACTCACTGCCTCCAGCAATCCCTACGCTTGCTGCAGCTATACACCAACATCTCCCACCAAGAGGAAGAGCACTCATGGCCTATATCTAGAGGACACGGTGGGGCTGATGGAGACCTGCAGGCTCGTGCATGTCTGATGCATCACTCTGCACAGCCCGGGTCGATACCACGGACATCAGCAGCATCGACCACCAGGCCAAGAGGAGCCCCGTTCCTCCAGGAGCATGACTCTGCAGTGCACGTAGATGCTGTTGTTTAAAGCAGGTACCATCACATGAAATCTGCAGACCGAGTTCTCGCTGAGAAGGGATTTACCAGCTGTGCCAGGGTCCCTGGTGTACCCTCAGGCTCTCCTTGCCCCACGCAGCCCCAACTGAGCCTCTGCTCACCCCAGCCCCACCTGAGGCTCTGCTCACCCTTTTGCTCACTGTCTGTGACCCCCATTCAAGCACAGGCCCGGGAGACTCACTCTTTTTGGTTTTTGAGTCACCTGTAGGACAGTCTGAACTGCAGCTCTGTCTCCTGACTTTGCTGGGTGAGCTCTGGAGCTGTGCCATGAGTGGTGCTGTTCCTTAGCATTTCTCAATTGGCTTCCCAGGTAGGCTGTGGCCTCGCTGCCTTGTTTTGCCTCACGGTTCCTGTGACTGGGTGTTTGATGGAGCTGGTTGTTGCCCTGACTCTTTTTGGGCCTGGCAGGACTGGGACCTGTTTGCAGTGCTGTCACCTTCCTTTGCTCCTCACTCGCTTCAGCTGGTGCAGCAGCCCTGCTCCTGTTCTGCTCTAGCACTAGACAAATCACAAGTAGATGCTTGGTTTGTTTTAGAATCATAGAATCCTAGAATCCTTTAGGTTGGAAGGGACCTCCAAGATCATCAAGTCCAACCCTTGAGCCATTAGGGCTCTAAAGTCCTCTGCTAAAACAGATCAGAATCTGTCAGGGTTGGAAGGGACCACAAGGGTCACCCAGTTCCAACCCCTCTGCCATGAGCAGGGACACCTCCCACTAGATCAGGCTGCCCAGAGCCTCCTCCAGCCTGGCCTTAAAGACCCCCAGGGATGGGGCCTCAACCACCTCCCTGGGCAACCCATGCCAGGGTCTCACCACTCTCCTGGGGAAGAACTTCTTCCTCATGTCCAGCCTGAATCTGCCCACTGCCAGCTTTGCCCCATTCCCCCTGGTCCTGTTGTTACTCGATAGCCTAAAAAGTCCCTCCCCAGGGTTTCCTTACTCCAAGCACTTGCCTCAGTCAGGAAGGCAACCCGCTCTGGGTGAACCTGCTTTAGCAAGGGGGGTTGGAAGAGGCTTTTGGAGACCACCTCTTCCCATCCTCACCATTCTGCATTTCTATCACATCTCTACAAAGGAACGTAAATGTGTGCACCTTGGAAGTCCCCCTTAGCTGGGCACTCGTGGCTCTGGTTCCATCCCCTAGAGCTGTCACAGGCAAATTACAGAGCAGCTAAGTAAGATAAAGCTGAATAGAGACAGGTATAAATTAAGAAGAAAAAAAATGAAAGTTACTCCTTTCCTCTTCAGAACTATATGTATGCTAATGGAAGTAAATGTTCATTAAGCCCATCAAACGAAATTTAGGCTTGATAATGCATTTAAGGATGCTGGAAGCAGTGGTGTAGCAGTTTGTAGCCTGCAGCTTTGGAGAAGGAAGGTTTGGTTGTATCACAAATAACACGTAGCTGCCTCAGGGACATTAGGGATTTCACTGACTGGAAGTCTCTCTGTGGAGCTGGCGAATGCCCTAAAGCCTGGGGCTTAAGTAGTGCCAATTAGCCTTGATAGTAGGGCAAAAATCATTCTACTTGTGCAAACTGTAATGTGCATGCAGTTACACTGCTCTAGCCCTGGTCGTGCAAGGAAAGAGCCCTTGCAATGGGAAAGGAAAGTGCTGGTGGCTTGAGCCCTCTCCTGTCCGTAGGGTGATGAGTCTCTGCCGTGACAGGCAGAGTGACTCAGGCTGCACTGCAGCCACCTGTGTCTTCTCGTGAGCAATGACAGTGCTTATGAAGGACAGGCAAGCCTGGACTGCGTGGGGGCTCCTGGGCACCTTCTGCCACAGCCTGTGCCTTAAGCTCTGCCAGGAGTTCCAGCAGCTCTGCTTTCCCCGTCTGGTCTGAGCAGTGCAGGACCAAGAGTGAGTGACGACCTGTATGACTGAAAAGGGCTCTTTTGATGGCAAAACTGCCACCCCACAAAGTGCCTCGCCATCTTCCCAGGTGCTGGCTGACCCCAGTGCCCCTCTGGATGGCACCCATTAACGCCAACAGCCAGCGAAGCTGCCAGCCCACCAGTGGCTCAGGACTGTTTGCAGGCCCTGCTGTTTACAACTTTGGTTAATAAAGGGGAGCAGCAGACTGGGCTCATGGCCAAGAACAGCCCTGAGTTTCTCTGTCAGAGAAAGGCAAAGTGTGGGTATTGCTGAGGCAATGTCAGCACAGCAGCTGTGGGACAGCAGCAGGGGAGCTGAGTGCAGCAGTACCTGAGATGCTGCTGGAGCTGCCAGGATCATGAATTTTCATAGCACCCAGGCTCTCCCCCTGTGTGCCTGCCAGCAGAGCATGCAAGGATCTGTCTGTAGCTTGTCATTGAAGCACACTTGAAATGGGGTGTTTGACTCTTGGCTTTTTCATACAGCTGCTAATTATTAGTTTTATAGCTAAAATTAATTCTTGCCTATTAGATGGTCCTGCTCTGGCAGGGAGTTGGACTTGATGATCTCCAGAGGTCCCTTCCAACCCCTGATATTCTGTGATTCTGAACATTCCCCTGGGAATGCTGGTGGTGTAAAAACAAGCTTTCTCCTGGCTATGGTAAGAAATGGAGGGCTAAGAACAGTCTCATTTCTTATGTAAATTGGAGTATTTCATTATTCTCACCTCAGATAAATACTGCTTACCTGTTTCTGGTAACATGTTTGTCACCTTCCTTCCTCTCTGTGTTAAAAGGGCTTTGCTCAAGTAACAGCAAAAGTTTTGGGCTGGCTTTTCCTAGGGTGTTCCCCAAAACACCTCTGCTTCTACACCAGGGCTACCTCTGACTTCGGGAAATGGACATTTCATCTTATGCAGTGCTGAACTGGAGGTAAGGAGACATCCTTGCTCTCTTCACTGAGAGAGTGGTTGGGCACTGGAACTGGCTGCCCAGAGAGGTGGTGGAGTCACCATCCCTGGAGGGGTTCAGAAAACAAGTAGATGTAGCACGTGAGGCCATGGTCTAGTGGATAAGGAAATGCTGGGATGGTGGTTGGACTTGATGATCCTAGAGGTCCTTTCCAACCATAGTGGTTCTGTGACTCTAAGGGTCAAAAGTTCCCCCACGTGTCTGCAGTGAATCCTGGCATCTGCGGTTAACTTTGTGACTAACCTGATAGTAATATGGAGAACAGGAGAGTTCTTTACCTTCTTACAAGCACCTAAAAGTCAGTGCTTGAGAAAAGCAAGGGCTGGTTTCCAGCCTCCACCCTCACCTGGGCTCCCAGCTGCTATGGAGACAGCAGCCTGAGCTACAGCATCACACCAGCCCTGGCAGCCCTTGTGCAGCAGCTGAGGAACCTCATCTCCAGGGGCTGCCAGCTGCAAACTGCTGGTGCTCAGGTACTAAAATGAGCATTCCCTTATGAACTTCCTCAAAACACCTACATAATCCCCGAAAGGCCCAAATTATGGCCCCTGCTTAAATCTGAGGGAGATTGGCTAAAGGCTTCGTCAGTGCTAGGATCTGGCCCTCGGTGAATGAGGTGAGGCTGTTCCTCTGGAGCTAAAGGCAGGTACCTGCTCATCACATGCCACTGAGAATCTCCTCCTGCAGCAGCAGACTCCAATGCTCCGAGGGGCAAATTTAAAATTCTGCTTCCTCAGGGCAGAAGCACAAATGCTGCCATTTTTTGAGAGGTTCAGCTCTTATTGTAGGACCTAGAATAAATACCTCCTTCCTATCAGGCTGGCTGCTGGAGCTCTACATATTTACTGGCTTAATGCACACTGTCTTTCTGTACACGTACAAGGTTTTGTACTTTGCATTTTTTTCCCTTTCTGGTCTAAATAACCATGATTGTCTGAGTCAGCTGGCTCGGAGCCAGTATCCATAAGCAGCCAAGATGATGGGCAGCATGGCTGTGGGTTGGGTCAGGAGCTGGCTTCTGAATGGGCCACACTTACATGACTAATTCTGAACAGCCAAAAACATCCACACAAACACATTGCATTTTCAATTGTTCCTCCCTACTCGGAGCCTCTTCCAGGGGGGAAAGGAAAGGTTGAATTATGCAAATCAGGAATGGCAGCATTGGTGCAATATTTAAAGGATAAATAACTTCCAAAGAAGCTGAATAACATATGATTTGAAATAATTACCGTTGCATGTACCAGTGACTGCACTGTCAGAGCCATCCAGTCCTTGTATTTGGAGAGCCTGGAAAGCAAGCAGAAGAATGAAGCTTTTAAAAACACACAGGCTAAAAGAAATCACAGGCTACACAGGATGGAGAAGCAGCAATTTTCCTGCTGCTGGATTAAAATAAACGGGTATGGGCCTGGAGCAGGAGACAGCTGATGTGGAAGGAAGGGATGAGAATGGAAACTTTAACAGATGTGGGAAGGAGAAAGAGTTTCTTCTCAGTGCCTGTGGACAGTCTGTACTAGTCTACACGGAATACTGCTTGTGGTGAAGTGCCAGGTTTTGTGAGGCAAGAGGCTCTGCAGTGGAAAATGAGAGTACTTGTGTCTTGAGCCCCTTTTTTCTGTTATCCTGTGTCCAAAGTCCCCCCGGATCAGCATGCAGCATGTAGGTGCTGGTCCCCATGGGGTTGTTTTGGGGGATTGAGCCGCAGTGGGAGCTATAACAAGGCAGCTGCACAGACGTGCTCGCTGGAGCACAGCATGTGTTCATCCAAGCTGCTAAATTTAGGTCTCTTCCAGAAAAAGAGCATGTGCAAAGAGGCACAGGAATGAGATACAACTGTCACGTGGGCTGGAGAACAGAACCTCGAGGGTTGATTTACCTATTATAATAAGTGTGATTTTGGCATGAGGTGAGACCAAAGCTGCTGAGGATAATCACAGGGAAGGCAAGATGTGCTCCTGCAAGGCTGATTTCTCTCTGTTAGCCTTTATCTTGTCCAAGGCTGACCCTGGCACGGTCACGCCGGGGTAAAACTGAAGTCCCTTTGCCCGAAGTGTTTTGACTTGAGGGTGGCACCATTTATTGAGGCAGAAATAACCATCTTTATGAAAAGAATCGCTCTGACAGAAATCACGTCTGTTCGTGACACGTTTGTTTCTGTTCTTAGACAAGGGGGAATGATGCCGAAGACCTGGAGAGGTGCTGTGGGAGCAGAGGAGACAGGACAGAGGCAGGAAATCCCCAGAG
>NW_008601919.1:0-10812 GCF_000691845.1 Merops nubicus
TGGATGGATGGATGGATGGGTGATGGAGAAATGGGTGGAGAATGGAGAAGTGGATTGATGCAGGATGGATGGATGGATGGATGGATGGATGGATGGATGGATGGATGGATGGATGGATGGATGGATGGATGGATGGATGGATGGATGGATGGATGGATGGATGGATGGATGGATGGATGGATGGATGGATGGATGGATGGATGGATGATAGATGGATGGACAGATGGATGGATTTAACCACTCTTAGTGTGCAAGATTTATGTTTCGGGCTATTGATTCATGTCTTGGGCTATCAATTTGTGTTTTGGGCTATTGATTTCCCCTGCAGATTTTACCTCCCCGATATTCAAGGGATGAGTGATCCAGGCAGATTCTGGAAGGGAAATGGGGGACAAAAAATAAAAAATAACCCCAATTAGAAGCATTTGCAAGAAGCTGGCAAATGTTAAGCAGACTCTTCACACTTTATGAAGCATATAAAACCTGGCCAGCAGGGCAGGGTGGGGATCCTGCCCCTCTGCCCCACTCTGGGGGACCCCCCTGCAGTGCTGGGGCAGCTCTGGAGTCCTCAGCCCAGCAGAGACAGGGACCTGCTGGAGCAGGGCCAGAGAAGGCCACAGGATTGTGGCAATCTTTTTTCACAGGAGGGCCTGTTGGGACAGGACAAGGGGGGATGGGTTTAAACTAAAAGAGGGAGATCTAGACCAGAGAGAAGGAAGACACTTTACAATGAGGGTGGTGAGCCCCTGGCCCAGGCTGCCCAGAGAGGTGGTCACTGCCCCATCCCTGGAACCATTCCAGGTGAGGTTGGCCGGGGCTCTGAGCAACCTGCTCTAGCTGCAGATGTCCCTGCTCAGGGCAGGGGGTTGCACTGGATGGCTTGAAAGGTCCCTTCTCACCAAAACCATCCTGTGAGTCTATGAAACATGTAAAGTGTGTTTATGTGGGCACAATGAAAGGATGTCTAACATCTGATCCACACACAACTGGTTCACCAGGGACCAGGTGACACAAATACCTTTGCAGCCATTCCTCATCCCCGTTGCTTTGCACACAGGGAAGCTTGGAGCTCAGAGACACGCTGGGATGTCAGGAGGTGGTGAGGGAGACAGACATGATGGGATGGTGGCAAACCAGGGGCTGAACCCGTCCACCTGCGAGTCCACTCCCCAAAAGTGGCCACATGCTCAGGAGAAAGGAAAACTCCAGGCTTGTGCATCCTCTGGCTTAAGAAGGAACACACGTGGCTGAATCTGTCCCTTTTGAGGGGGAAAAAAACATAGTGGGGAGGTGAACATTGTCCGAGGCCAGCGGGAACGCCCCTTCCCGTGGGCAGGAGCATCGCTCCCACAGCAGGACCAGGAGGTGAGGATCACCAAGTGGCTGCCAGGAGCTCCTCCACGTCAAGCACAAATGGTCCATCTCACCCGCTGACGAGTTTGCCTGTAACACACTTCAGCTTTCAGTATGTCTGGTGACTAATTAAACAAACAGGAGCGGAGTTCCCTGCCAACAAACCCCAACCATCTGTCTCATCCTCCAGCTCCATCCCAATAAATGGTCAATCAAAGAGCCCCTTTCTCCTCACCTCGGTGCTGACGGTCCTCCCGCCGTCCGGGCGTGCTGGGGGACAGCCCATGGAGCTGCCAGGATACACCATCTGCACGTCTTGCACGGGAACGTGGAGCGAGGCTGGGTGAGCCCCCGGTGCTAACGGCACGAGGAGCTCCAGGCAGGACTCACGTTGCTAATTTAAGGGTTGCCAAGCTTGCTTTGCCAAGAATGCCTCTCGGGTTCTGCATTTCGCACATCCAAAGTGGTTACAGCAGCCATTGGAAGAATATTTTGGGTTGAAACATCCAACGCAGCCCTGGGAGGCCGGGCAGATGGGGGAGAGATGGTGTCCCCCAACACGCAGCGAGTCGTGAACAAGAGAGAGTAAAAGGAGCAAAGCCACCAAGTCTCTCCTGTGCTCAGGGATAAGAAACCCCAAAATTATCACCTGCCACTTGGGACCCCATACTGCCTATTCCCCATAGTGTCCCCAGGAAGCAGATGTGGAGGAGTGAGATCCTGAGGTAACAGCAGATGCTGAGAGGTATTTTTAAATTGCCATAGAAACCTCCAAACATCTGTGACCCGTGGCAGAAGGAGCCCCTGCATGAGTAGATGCACTGTGGGCAGACGTCAGTGTGAGACAAGGATCCCCAGGCTGGCTGGAAGCAAATCCCCTTTTCTGGGGCGAATCTGCTGGGGTGGGAGGACTCCTCAACACCTCCATGGGCAGCTCCCTCCTGTGCGGATGGAGCACCCAACGTGCAGACAGCATGCCTGGGGGCAGGGCCACCCCAGCCAGCCCTGCACAAACACCAGGCAGAGCAAGTACAGAAACAGGAGAATTCTATTTTATCTGGCAATTCCTGAGGGAAGCTTCACGGATCCAGCCAGAGCATTTCTGCAGGGCTGCAAGTTCAGGGGCAGAGGGTGTTGGTGGAGCTTTGCACTGTCCTTGCTGTTGGGTTTTGGCCGGGGCAGAGGTGACAGCGTGGTCTGACCAACCTCCACTGCTGGCACGCTGGGGTGGCTCAGCACAGCAACATCTAGGCACTGTTCACACCTCTGTTTACCACTTCAGAGAGAAAACAAGAGGTCTCTGCTATTAGCCAAGCAGGTGGTCTAAGCAAATCAGTGAATCTTGACAGTTCATGAGTTCAAAGGAAGCAGCCGCTCATCTCCATGGAAGCCGTCCACTAGCAGACTTAGCTGGAGGAAGGATGAGTAGATCCACCAGCACACAACAGCCCCGATTTCCTTGCTCATTAAACCCAAGTATCAGTGAAAATATCATGGTGGGCAAGCTGAGATAATCAAACACAACATCTCTTCCATTTGTTCCTAAACAAAGTGTGGGAATTGGCCACTGGGATGCCCCTGGTGGTTTCCTTACCTTGGGTGGTGAAGTGGAGCTGTACCAATAAGCCCTGCCAAAACCAAACATGCAAAAAGATAGACAGGAAAAGTAAAAATAAAAAATAATTGGTAAAACCCACATGGCTTTGTATTTCCAAACTGGGTGGGGCAGCCATTAAAAATGTGTATTTAAACTCATGCTCCTGTGCATCCTGTTTGGGGGTGACCTCAGGTCTGAATCCAAAGCAGAGCAACGAAGCTGGGGAAGGGTCTAGAGCCCAAGTGTGGGGAGGAGCAGCTGAGGGAGCTGGGGGTGCTGAGCCTGGAGCAAAGGAGGCTCAGGGGAGACCTTCTGGCTCTGCACAGCTCCTGACAGCAGCCTTGAGCCAGGGGGGGGTCGGGCTCTGCTCCCAAGGAACAAGCGATAGGACAAGAGGAAATGGCCTCAAGTTGCCCCAGAAGAGGTTTGAGTTGAACATTAGGGAAAATTTCTTAACTTAAAGGGTTTTCAAGGCCTGTCCCAGGCTGCCCAGGGCAGTGGTGGAGTCCCCATCCCTGGGGTATGGAAAAGCCATAGAGATGTGGTGCTGAAGGACATGGTTTAGTGGTGACCTGGCAGTGCTGGGTTAATGTTTGGACTTGATAATCTTAAAGGTCTCTTCCAACCAAAATGATTCTAAGATTCTAAGAATTCACCATGAGAGAGGCTGCAGTCTTCCAAGGTCTGTCCTACTTGGGGCTGAGCAAAGAGGACACACATCTCTTCATTACTAAAGGAAACAGATGATCCTGGCCCAGGAACACCTAATCTGAGTCCATGCACACTGCATGTTCCAGGCATCGTTCTGTGGCAAGGTGTGAAATGCTCATCTTCCAGCATTAATGTCTGACCCCATGCAGCTCAGCTCTCAGGCTGGATGCACAACCCCTCCTTCTTAAGCTACATTAGTGGTAAATTAGGTGATGCAGCCTAAACCTTTGTGAAAAAGCTCATTCCAGTGGGCTGGAACCCCTCTGCTATGACAGCCTGAGAGAGCTGGGGTTGTT
The DNA here is from genome assembly GCF_000691845.1 of Merops nubicus. Taxonomy (NCBI): domain Eukaryota; kingdom Metazoa; phylum Chordata; class Aves; order Coraciiformes; family Meropidae; genus Merops; species Merops nubicus. The sequence continues at coordinate 3,958 of NW_008601919.1, forward strand.
CAGCCTGGGTTAGAGTAGGCTCTGGGGAGACCTTCTGGTGGCCTTGCAGTATTTAAAGGGGCCTAGAAGAAAGCTGGGGAGAGACTTTTTAGCAGATCCTGTTGTGACAGGATAAGAGGTGGTGGTTTTAAACTAAAAGAGAGAGATTCAGACTAGAGAGAAGGGAGAAATTTTGGATGCTGAGGGTGTTGAGCCCCTGGCCCAGGTTGCCCAGAGAGGTGGTCGCTGCCCCATCCCTGGAACCATTCCAGGTGAGGTTGGCCGGGGCTCTGAGCAACCTGCTCTAGCTGCAGATGTCCCTGCTCAGGGCAGGGGGGTTGGACTAGGTGACCTTGAAAGGTCCCTTCCCACCCAAACCACCCTGTGACTCTATGAAAGCAGCACATGCTGGCTCACTCCATGCAGGAGGCTGTTGTCTCCGAGTGATGAGGAACTAGGACTAGGAAGAAGAACACATTTAACCCTCTGCCGTGAGCTGCAAGAGGGGATTGGTGCATGGCTGAAGGGGAAAGAGAAGTAGCAGCAGGATCTGGGGGCTCATGAGAGCACTGGGAAATACTGGTCAGCATGGGAAGCGCTGCTCACGTTGTATTTGTTTGGCCGTTGTCAAGGGCTTGCTTGGAGGAGACCCTGCTCCACCTTTGGAGAGGCCGTGGTGCTGTGCTGGGAGCTCACTGGGCTCTGCCTCTCCAGTGATGTCAGCTCTGCCCCGTGCACTTGATGAGTTGGCTCACAGCGACCCCAGGGACACAGAGGCAGCAAAATAAATCAGCTTCACTAATAGGTCTCCAAGAAGCCACCCTGGCCACTGGATCACAGGCTGCTCTCAGGCCTGGTGACGAGGAGGCCCTGGGGAAGAAGGGGACGAGAAGTATTTATTTAACTGGGCAGGCAGTCAAGTTTCATCGGGCTCTTCCAGTTTTCAAACAGCCCTTTGAATATCACAACAGACTTCTGTGCTGCAAAACCTCATTGTCCCACCAACAGCAAGTGTTTGCAGAATTTGTCTTTGAGACCTCTGTGTGTGTGCAGGACAGAGCCTGACCTGAGCCTCCCCAGGTCTGTGTTCTGACAGCCCATAAACGCTGGCGAGACAACTCCCTGGGTGGCTGTATCCCGTAGCCTCACGTCATGTTTGCCTCCAACACTCTGATTTTACACACCAATTCCAGCCAGCAATGAAAGCAGCTTGTTGTAGGACCCGGTGCTGAGTGAGGCTGCGTTGGAAGCAGATGGCCCTGAGGAAACAAGACTCTGATCCCCAGGGAGGCACTGCTCAACAGAGCTGCTCCGCTCCCCAGCTCCAAGACAGGCTGGATTAGCACTCACCATCAAAGAAACTGCTTCCCCAGCTACCCCTTGCAAGCAGTGCTCTTTAGAAGCCTGGTTCCAGACACGTGGCAGCAGCACTGATCCCAAGGCAATTTTCCTACTCAGTTATCAACAGCAAAGCATGCCTGGCGCTGACAAAGTGATAGTAACCTAAGGAGAATCCTTAAAGGAGAGTGGGAGAGTTGCCAAGCAGGGTGAGATTTTTAGGTGTAGACAGGATGCTGGGGTGGAGGAAAACTTTCATGCTCTCACCTTGATAAAATGGCAGGGGATCCAAGAATGAAAGGCAAACATGGGGAAAAACAGCTCACATGGCTCACAGTCAAAGAGTCATTTTCACTGGAAGGGACCTTTAAAGGTCATCTAGCTCAATCCCCCTGCCATGGGCAGGGACACTTTCCACTACACCAGGTTGCTGAAAGCCTCGTCCAACCTGGCCTTGAACACATCCAGGGATGGGGTATCCACAACCTCTCTGGGCAATCCATTCCAGTGTCTCATCCTCAGTGAAGAATTTCTTCCCAATATCTAGTCTTCAGATACATCTTTCAGTTTGAAAACCATCACCCCTTGTCCTATCACTACACTCCATGTCAAAGAGTCCTTCCCCAGCTTTCTGACAGGCCCCTTTTAAGCCCTGGCAGCCCCCAGCAGGTCTCCCCAGCTGGAGCCTTCTCCTCTCAGGCTGCCCCAGCCCAACTCTCTCCTGCTGGGCTCCCAGCAGAGGGGTTCCCCCCTCGGGGCATTGCTGGGGCTCCTCTGGCCCCGCTCCAGCAGGTCCCTGGCTCTGCTGTGCTGAGGACTCCAGAGCTGCCCCAGCACTGCAGGGGGGTCTCCCCAGAGCGGGGCAGAGGCCTCGCTTGCTGACCACACTTCTGGTGTGGCCGCCCAGGCTGCTGGGGGCTGCTGGGCTGCAAGCACCCATGGCCGGCTCCTGGCCAGTTCCTCATCCCCAAGTCCTTCCCCACAGATCTGGTTTCCATCCACTCACCCCCAACCTGTTGTTGTGCTTGGGATTGCCCCGACCCAGGTGCAGGTCCTTACTCAACTCCACGAGATTTTGTAGGCTCACCTCCCAAGCTTGCCAAGGTCTCTCCGGATGGGACCCTTTCCCTCCAGCCTATCGACTGCACCACACAGGCTGGTGCTGTGGGATCCTCCTGCCCCTGGCTCCAGACATGCACCTTGCTGCAAAACCTACAGAAGTAACATCAAGGGCTGCACAGACATAACAAGCTTTTGTGTGCACAGCTAGAACAGATGCAGAGGTGATCCCCTGAGACCTCTGAGGGGTATGCTGCATTTTGCCCAAGTCCTCTGAAGATATTGCAAGAAATGACAAGTAGGGGTCAAGCCATGGGAACTTGGAGGGAGCTGGGGAGAGAGACTCTATGTGCTTAGGAGGCAGGAGGGATTTGGCAGGGGGGATCCAGTCTCAGCCATGCCCTGCACACCATCCCCCTGGCTCTCTCCATCCCACCACTTCTCAAGCCACTCACTTGCCCAGGATGCTGCCTGCTCACCTTGGGATGGAGGTTGTTTCTCAGGATTCCTCAGCAGAGCTCCAGAAATGAAAGTGGGCAGGTCTATCAAGGGCTAACAGCAAACTGGGCAATACCAGCCCCAACTCCCTGATGAACCAGACTGGTTGTACAACGCTCTGCCAGAAGCTCAAACTGCTGCTCAGGTGTTTTCACATGTTTCTTTGAAAAACAGGGAATAAATAAATATGTAAAATTGTAAATGTTGCTCCACATAGCCACCACCCAGCAGAGCACAGTGGAGATCACAGCTTCCCTGAGGAGCCTGGCATGGGGAGCAGGGAACCCTGCCAGCTCTGCCAAAATGCTCCAAGACCTCCACTCCTGTCTTCATAGGTATGAACGAGTTTTTCTACAAGAGGTGGGAAAAGAATAAAAGGGAGAAGATTCTCATGGAAATGGGGATGGGCACAGGGGAGATAAACCCACTTTAGAGCAGATTTGTGTGGGCAGGGTCACTCAGCCAGACCAAGGTCCACTTCCAGATGCTGCTGCAAAGGATTACGTTGCTCAAAAAAAGAAGCATAAAAAAGACTGCAAATGATTCCCACCCTTGTGTTGTAAGGAGCACGAGGAGAAACAAGGCTCTTGAACAAAACCCAGAGCATATATCCTCAGGTTTGTATTGTCCTTGTATGGCCTTGTCCTGCTCCCTGCAGCAGAGACTACCACAGAGTTAAAACAGATCATGCATCATCTTCCAGTGTAGAAGGCTGTGGGCAATGCTGGTGGTGGCTCCAGAGCAAAGCTTTACAAGCCACCATGGTTTCTGTGATTGCCACCAGCTTCACCAGCATCTCACCACCTACCTCTCTGTCCCCACCACCTCTTTCAGTATACAAATAAGTACAAACCCAGTACTGAACCCACCCCTGATGGCAGTGATGCACCAGACTGGACTCAGTGGCAGATGGGAACTGGATTCAGCAGCTGGATTCTGGGACTGGATTCAGGAACACATGAATTTGGATGGAAGGCAAAATGGGCAGAGTCCTCCTCAGACACAGGAGGAGAGCCCTGACCCTCATCATCCCTCAGCTTGATACTGCCCATGCCCTACATGGGCTGGAATCCCTCGCTGGCCAGTTTGGGGTCCCCTCTCCTGGCCGCTCCTCCCCACAGGTGCCACCTCTTCCTCCCTGCCCCCCAGCGTGGGGCACAAGGCTGAGCAGTGCCCTTGCTCTGCCCAGGAGCCAGCAGCAGCCAGAGCCTTTCTGCCCAGCCCAGCCCTTGGCAGGAGCTCTGCCCATGGAGCGTTGTCCCTGCTGGGAGCAGAGACTGGCTGGGGAGATCTGCCGGGACCTTCAGCCAGGGCAGGGGCTGGGCAGGGGCTGAGCTGAGAGGTGACATCACTGAACAGAATCAGATCTGTTCTAGCTCAAACCAGGACAAGGGGAAAACCATGAAAACGAGGACCCTCAGGAACTGAAGCCCAAAATCAAGCAGCTTCAAGCATGGTGTCTGTGCTGCATTTGAAGCAACAGAACATCTGTATCTCATGGTCAGTTCTGGTGACAGGAGGCTGATGCATGATGATCCCTGTTAGGTCTCTGGGGTCTCACTGCCCCCAAACTCAATAGCAACTGCAGAATTAAAAGGAAAAAAAAAAGAAGAGGAGGAAGAACTACCAAAATTATTCACAAGCTCACAGTCCTCCCTCTGGCCCGTTTGTTAAAATATTGCTCACGAGGAGCTGATAGACACTGAAATAAACAGCACTATGAGAGGTAAGTGATGCATCAGACTTCTCACCCGTCCCCTGACTACAGCTGCTATTGAAAAACCTGCCAAGACCTATCAGGTCTGAAGTGGAACAACAGGAGAGTGAAAAATATTGGGAAACGCCAAAACCCCTCAACTGATGAAGACAAAAATCTTGAGGAGGCATCTAAAAACCTAGAAAAGCTTTCTAGGTACAAATGTTCTGCTTATATAAGGACACCACAGACTGAGGACCTAAAACACGGGTAGCAACTAATTTTCCAGATTACTTATTTATTGCAGAAGTAATTCTGGGATTCGCTCGAGCCCCAGAAGCACCCAGACACTGCACAGGTAAAAGGGGTGTTTGCCAAGCTGGAAATGCTGTGACTCCACATGCCACAACTATGGCAAACATCACTGCCTTGTCCTTTCTATGGCTGAGGAGTGCATGTGGAAGGAGGAGGAGTGAACAGAGTTTTTTGGGGTTTCTCTGAACCCTGATGAAGGCTCAGTAACCTCAGCGTGAATTTATAATCTCGTTGCTTTCCAAAATCCTGTAGAAGAAAGAGAAATTCCTCACTTTGGACATCAGATTTCATCTAGTCTCAAGATTGTTTCCATATCCCATGTTTACTGTTTTAATCATTCCCATTATAAGATGGCACAAATGAAGCAGGAACCCAGCTCAGAGGCAGCAGCATCCAGACAAAGGTGCCTTTATGGAGGTGTTGCACATTCCTACAAATTGATGGAACCAAACCAGCAGAAGTCCCTTTTAGAGGTGTAGCCATCACTGCACTACAAGCTCGTGCCTCTCTACCCACATTGCTCATGGGCACGAGGGAGGAAAAGCAGCACAGAAACAACACGTCAAGCTACCCAGGTGACTCCACACTGTTCAGCAGAGGCTTTCTGAGCCCCTCAGTGGTCACCAGGTGGGCAGATGTCCCAGGGATCGTGGCTGGCACTGCTTCAGAGAGTGGTGGCAAGGCAGAGAGTGGGATCTGGCTGGCTCAGGGGGCCCTGCAAAGCACAGGACTCTCCAGTGTTCCATCATGGCCAGACAGCTACACTCAGGTTTGTGTTTGTGTTATGAGGCCACAGTATGACAGGCCAGACTCTTCTCAGCAGTGCCCAGTGACAGGACAAGGGGCAATGGGCACAAACTGGAACCCAGGAGGTTCCAGCTGAACAGGAAGAAAAGCTTTGGTGTGAGGGTGTCAGAGCCTGGAGCAGCTGCCCAGAGAGGCTGTGGAGTCTCCTGCTCTGGAGAGATTCCAAACCCACCTGGATGCCATCCTGGATACCCTGCTGTGGGTGACCTGCTGGAGCAGGGGCGTTGGAGGAGATGATCTCCAGAGGTCCCTTCCAATCCTTACCATGCTGGGATTCTGTTTAATGCTAAAGCCATCCAGAAATTTAAGCCTAATCCTGGTTTTCTCCTTGACCTTCCCGCCCAGCCTAATTCAGTGAGACAAGACCAAGCCTTTCTAATGACTTAGTGCAGAGGAAGACTTTTGCTGTATCAGATAAAATTCAGTTATTCCTGGCAATAATTACATTAGCTATAAACACACAGGACACCAGGGACAGCCTCTGCAGAGGCTGCGTGCCTGCTGCAGCCACAGAGGCCCGGCCTGCTTTATTCTGGCTATCAGGTCAACTGAGCCAAGGGTGACTGGTGGCCAGTAACTGCAGAGACTTCTCAGTTGCAGATATCAGCCCCAGAGCCCCTTCACCTGGCAGAGCCTCCTGAGGGCGTGGGGAGACTGAGAAATGCATAAACTGGCAGGAGAAATTCAGATCCTGATTCCTGCCTCCCTTTATCATGCTTAGGGTGCAAAGTTTGGTGGTAGCAAGTAAATGAATCATTTCCATCAGATTCATAGATTCATTAAGGTTGGAAAAAAACCTCTAAGATCATCAAATCCAATCATCAACCCAACACTCCCATGACCACTAAATGATGTCCCCAAGTGCCACACCTAGAGGTTTTTTGAACCCTTCTAGTGATGGTGACTTCCACCACCTCCCTGGGCAGCCTGGGCCAAGGCCTCACCAGTCTGCCAGGAAAGAAATTCTTCCTAATATCTAATCTAAACCTCCCTGGCACAACTTATCCCCATTTCCTCTCATCCTATCACTAGTTACTTAAGAGAAGAGACCAACACCCACTTCACTATAATCTCCTTTCACACAGGAGCTTGTCTTAAAGCAGAGGAAAAAAACACACAGGTTTTCATCTGCTCAAGACCCACCAAAACACAAGATGCTGAAC
>NW_008601919.1:11123-12461 GCF_000691845.1 Merops nubicus
CTGGGCAGCCTGGGCCAAGGCCTCACCAGTCTGCCAGGAAAGAAATTCTTCCTAATATCTAATCTAAACCTCCCTGGCACAACTTATCCCCATTTCCTCTCATCCTATCACTAGTTACTTAAGAGAAGAGACCAACACCCACTTCACTATAATCTCCTTTCACACAGGAGCTTGTCTTAAAGCAGAGGAAAAAAACACACAGGTTTTCATCTGCTCAAGACCCACCAAAACACAAGATGCTGAACTCCTCCTCCCCTCACTCCCTGGCAGGGCACAGCACCGTGTCCTGTTGGCAGCCTTGGCTCCTGGTAGCTCAGCAGCCAGCCCTGGCACTCGGATGGTTGATGGCCATCCTCCATGGTGGTGGTGGTAAGGTTGTGTAGGGGCTGTAGCAGAACACAGCACCATTTTAGCCCACGAGGAGTCAGGGGAAAGGGCACCAGCCAGTTTTCAAAGTGCCTTATGGGAATTCTCAATTCCTCAGGGGAACGGCAGGACCATTTTAGAGATGAATTGACCTGAATTGTCTCCCTCCTACTGTTTGCCTGCTACTTGGAGGAGGCAGGTAGGGGGGAAGTAAGATGCTAAGAGAGCAGCTTTCTGTACAGAAGGAAGATGCCTCTGTCACAGGCCATTGGAAAGGCACCTTGGGACATCCCTAAGTAATACCACTTGCTTTGATCAACTCGTTTCAAAGCCTCAGTTCTGATGGTGGTTGATGAACCAAACGAAGCAGTGAGGTATCTCCCACCTCTCTCCTGCAGCAAAAATCTTTACAAACTTGTAATACCCAAACTGCTGCTGAAAAGAAACAAGTCTTCTGGCCAGAAGCCTGTTCCCTGGTCCCCAAATCCATAAACATCATCTATAATGAGTGGAAGAGGAGTGTTCTATTACCTCTGTTACAGCAGGGCGACAGAGCAGAACAGCCTCTGTGTGTTCTGTGGTTTTGTGGGTCACAGGAAGGTTTTATTTCTCTCTTGGAGCCTTGAATCCCTGTTTTAAGACAACCAAGGGACACACAAAGCAGCTCTTTTACTTCTCACCTGATCTATGTTTTGAGATGGCTTCTTAGAAGAAGGGCAAACATAAAAAGTACAGTTGCCAGCTTATTACAACTCTCAGTCAGGTCTTTGATTTGGGCCAGCAAGAAGCTTGTTAGATCTGATAAAGCAACAGAGCATCTCTGGAAAATGCTATTAGAAGAACATGAAACAAATGAAAAGCTGGGACAGACTTAGCAGTAAATACACAGCCTGGCAGATCAGCACAGCTACATCCTGTTGCCATGATTATTTAATACTGGCATCGATTGAATCATAGAATCATAGAATCATA
>NW_008601920.1:0-396 GCF_000691845.1 Merops nubicus
AAAAAAAAACAACAACATTGACCCCAGTAAGAAACTATTTCTGCAAAAGGGACAGTGTTTCTCAGCTGGGACATGCTCTGTTTAACAAGTAGTGAATGCACAGAATAATTGTAGTGTGAATGGCTATTAAAAAAGAGAATGACCAAATAGTAAGAACAGTTACAAAAGGACCACCTATTGGGCGGTGGAGAAGAAGGACAGCTTAATCTATTGTAAAGAACACATCAGCTGCAAGAATACTTGAGGATGGGGGGGAAATTAAAAAAAAAAGCCAAGGAACAGACAGGGACTTAAAAAAAGTCTACTGAGTGATCATTTAACAAAAACAAACAAACAAACAAACAAACAACCAAAAAAAAACGCACAAACAAACCAACCAAAGCAAAAAACCCACAA
>NW_008601920.1:643-929 GCF_000691845.1 Merops nubicus
AGCCCTTGTAAAAAGTTCCTCACCAATTTTCTTGTAGGTCACCAGGGAGGTCCCCCCAGAGCCTTCTTTTCTCCAGGTTCAACAACCCCAACTCTCTCAGCCTGTCCTCACAGGAGAGGTGTTCCAGTCCTCTGATCATCTTTGTAGCCCTCCTCTGGACCCACTCCAAAAGGTCCATGTCCTTTTTGTGTTGGGGGTTCCAGAGTATGCCAGGTGGGGTCTCACAAGAACAGAGTAGGGGAGAGAATCATTTTCCTTTACCTGCTGGCCACACCTCTTTTGATGC
>NW_008601921.1:0-2897 GCF_000691845.1 Merops nubicus
TATGATTCTATGATTCTATGATCCTCTCTACAACACAGCTCTCCTCACCCGGCAGAGCAGAGTCCCCTGGAACAGCACAGGGAATATACATAACGTCAGGCAAGCCTAAGGGACAATAGAGAAACACCCCTTTCTGCTTACAGAGCCCAAGGATGTGCCCGTGGGACAGTAATTAGACCAAGAGGATTCTGTTAATTATCCCACTGAATTTTGGGAAACACAAAGACTGCAAAACATCTTCTCCCAAGCTGGCAAGCAATATAACATGCATTCAATGTACCTTTATCCTGGCTCTCAATCCCTTCCATGATGTCCGAGGAGAAACTTCTTTGTTGTGAGGGTGGGAGAGCCTGGAGGAGGCTGCCCAGAGAGGCTGTGGAGTCTTCTTCTCTGGAGAGATTCCAAACCCACCTGGATGTGATCCTGGGCACCCTGCTCTGGGTGACCTACTGGAGCAGGTGGTCTGGACGAGATGATCTCCAGAGGGTCTTTCCAACCCACACCATTCTGTGATGCTGTGATTCTTCTTCTTTCGCAGGTTTTTTTTCAGTACAACCACAAACAGACTAGTTACCTGTGGGGCTGCTACCACTGTTTTAACTATGGCTGCTGATAAAAAAAGGCACAGCCTGAGAGAAGATTCACACTATGGATAGCAAAGCACTAACAAACAAGTCACGAACATGTGCCAAAGGGCCCAAGAGCTCAGGAAACACAGTTCCAGATTTGCATGTATCTGACCAGAACAATGTATGGTGGGAGAGGCACAGGACAGACATAAATCCAAAGCAGAACACTTAAATGGGAGTAGTCTCTACAAAGCAGGAGCAATAATTTACAGCATACACATCGGCTTCATGGTCACAATTGCATCACATCAGGCAAAGTGTCTTCCAGCTCAGAGCAACTCACCTCCCCTGCCTTCCTCTAGGTAGGACCTCATCTGGACAATAAATAGTCCTTCAAAATATTTTTCATTGGGATTCAAAACTCATTATGGTTGGTCCTTATATTTATAGGTACACAAAGTGCTTTGAAATGTAATTTTTAAAGATCTAGGTGGATAACAGCTAATAATATAGATAAAGGTATTGTAATAATGAAAATCAAAGCTTAAAATCTGATTTCAAGCATCTTAAAATAAAACATACCCTATCTATATATGCTTCGAAGTGTTAGACTTGACTTTAGTACTCAACTGTAATAAGATATAACTTGATGCACTAAAGGATATATAATAGAAGCTATATATACATAGAAGAAGTTCCACTTTGATTTAGAAAATTTAGGAAAACAATGGGCATCGTTTTCAGCAGCTAAGATCTCACTCTCTTCAACACGTTGTGTCAGCTGAAGCAGCAAATGAAGTATTAGGATGCATAAGTGGGATGAAGAATAATATAGAAAAGTTTGTAATGTTATTATGTAAATCCCTGAATCACCCTTACTATCTGAAACACAGTGCTGAGTACCTATAATCACCTCAGAAAGCATATTACTGGACTAAATGGCTTTGGGGAAGACGCAATAAGAAACATTATCCACATGGAATACTTTCCTAGCAAAGTAAAATTGTTGACCTTAGAGAGGAGGCAAATGCAAGAAGATATAAATAAAATATATGGATTTACTATTGTCAGAGGGATGGTGGAATCCTGCTCTGTAAGTCTCATGATGTGAGAAACTGGGGGCAGCGTGTGAAATTGAAAGGTTACAAACTGGGAAAAGTACTTCTTTTGATACAAGACTGAATTAGTTGAAATTCTCACTAAAAGGATATCACTGAGGACAAGAACTTAGATACAAAGAACTTTGTATTTATTTATTTAATTTTATAGATAATGAGGGCAGTCAAAGTTACAATATTAATTTAGAAAAAGGAGGTTCAGATGTCAGAAATAACTAATTTCTACCCAACTAGGATCAGATATTTTCTAAAGCGCAAGCTATTTTGTCTTGCTCTTGAAAACAGCAAGACAAAATTTCTTGCTTGAAATTGCTTGAAAGGATTTTATTTCCTTTCTTCATGTTGAGTCAGACAGAGGACAAAGTCTGAAACCAAACAACATATGCCTGAAGTTCAAATCAGTTTTCTCCCAACACCTGCTTTTAAACAGGTCTTCACTTCTGCTTAGTGATCTGGAAGCTCCTGGTTATACTTCAGAGTCAATGTTTAGTGCAGTTACTTTCTGAAGATGTCTGTGAGCATCACAAATCTGTATCTACTCATCTGTGGCTACCTTAAGGTGAATCATGGGTAGAATTAATGCCAGTGGCAGCAGTAGTTGTAGGAGAGACAATGTTCAGCCCAAAATATCCATAAAACAATGCTGGGAACCAAATTATCGAAATTTAAGCTCCCAAAATGTAAGCTAGGTTTCCTGGAAAGGAAGAAAATGGAAGCAGGGTCAAAAGATCTAAGGAGCAAACTGACAGGCACAGAGAGCAGCCACCACCATGAGGGCTGAGGTGGACAGGACTGTGATTCTATGGTCTCAAACATTCACCAAAAAATAACTCGCTAGGCTCTTTGGGTGTTCTGGTCAAAAGAACTGAAAGGTGCTAATTTGTATAGAATCATAGAATCCTTTAGGTTGGAAAAGACCTCCAAGATCATCAAGTCTAACCATCAAGCCAACACTACTAAGTCCTTTGCAAAAACAGTATCAGAATCAGAATTTGTCAGGGTTGGAAGGGACCACAAGGATCACCCAGTTCTAACCCCTCTGCCATGAGCAGGAACACCTCACACTAGATCAGGCTGCTCAGAGCCTCATCCAGCCTGGCCTTAAAGACCTCCAGGGATGGGGCCTCAACCACCTCCTTGGGCAACCCATTCCAGGGTCTCACCACTCTTCATGGAGAAGAATTTCTTCCTCACGTCCAGTCTGAATCTA
>NW_008601922.1:0-358 GCF_000691845.1 Merops nubicus
AACACTTTCAGGTTCTTCAGATGATTGGACTACCTGGACAACCAGGTTTGATGGCCGGACTTGATGACCTTACAGCTCTTTTCCTACCTTAATGATTGTATGATCCTAAGAATTACAACCCAGTGAGAGCTACAGCAGAAAACCAACAAATCAACATGTAAAGTCATTAGTGCGCTGCTAAAAAAAAAAAAAAAATACAAAACAACTTATTCAGTCTAGGTGCTCAGTCTTGCCTATTTATATTAAGACCAGAGATGTTTATTTCAGAGTTATTTATACAGTATGGTGGCTTACATTAACATGGACAGATCTAACATTTGGTAAGATGGATTCTACCATTACTACACTGATATGGTTA
>NW_008601922.1:421-1808 GCF_000691845.1 Merops nubicus
ATGCAGCAGCTCCTTACAATTTGCCTGCTAGGGTCTGTCCTTCCAGTTGCTTTCCTCTATATTTTACTTATTACTTAAATCATATTAAGAATCTGCTATTTCTTACTCAAAAATCTATAAAATAATGCTTGACCCCAAACTTTATTATTTAAATGTTCTTCTTTACATTCAGACAATCTGTCCAAAACCAGCTTTTTCAGTTTTGAACAACATACAATAATCATAGCTACACAGTACTATAAGTAGTTGGAGAAGGCATGTTTTGCACTATTTCAATAAGTAAAAATACAAAGTGATAACTGAAGTTTGTTGTTCATGGTGAGGGTTTTGTTAGTCCAGTATTTTTTAAAAGAAACCAGACTATTCTCATTAAAAAAACAAACAACAACAACAACAAAAAGCATCCACAGCATTTTCAGTTAATGCAAAGCAACATTGCACAACGTGTGATATCCCAAAAGGAAACAGGAGAAAGTGTGAAAACGGTAAACATTATAACATTTCAACTGCTTAAAGGTAGAGCATTATACTGAAAAAACCCAAACTGGAATAGAAGTTATTTCATATCTTTCACAACATCAGTGGCCCAGATAAAACATTGCACTAGATGAGGCTTTAACAGACAATTACTATTTTTTACAAATATTCACTGCAAAATCCAACAGACATCTGTCTGAACTGCTGCATCAGCCAGCCACAGACTTCTAGCACTGGTAACGGGCAAGGGAAACAGCAAATAAGGCATAGGGCACTAAGGGTCAATCACTTCCCTTTTTTAAAAATCAGTTTCATGTTAAAATCACTTTGTAATTCAGCATTGAGAGCAGCCTGTTTACACTTAGCCTCTTATCTGTGGTTTCTTTCAGATTTCCTAAAAACCTACTTGTCTGAAGCGTGGTTGGCCATTTGGTGAGGTACATTATACAAGCTGCTGTATTTTGACCTCTCTGCAGAAGACAGGACGGCCGGGTCTCCAGCGGGGGAGCACCCACCTTAGAGCAGAGAGGCACCACCTCACCGGCTCACCACAGAGATGTCCCCTGGGGCACTGGAGACACCAAGGGAAGCTGCTCCCACACTGGCAGCTTTGATGCCCGAGAGCTTCTGCATCGAGCTGTACTGAGCACAAACAGCTGCCAAAGAAAACCAAAACTTTCCTAGACTGAGGTTGCTTCACCTTAGTTTAAGTTTTCCTGTGGTTGCAAAGGTCTTACTTTCTCCTAGCCACTGCTGTGGGCTAACTTTCCTCCCGGGCTGGTTTCAGAGCAGCATGAACTCTACCGCAGGTGTGTTCAGCGTCTGCACGGACGTGCAGCATCAGCTAGCAAGGCTGAGAGCGGTCAGCTTCACCTGCACTGGGGCTCTCACCAACACCCCCACAAGGCCG
>NW_008601923.1:0-23174 GCF_000691845.1 Merops nubicus
CCCCGTCCCTCCCTAGCGCGTCCGCGGCACGGGCCGGAGCCTTCCCGGGCCGCAGGTGCTGCTCAGGAGTGCCCGGTGGCAGGCAAGGCTGAGATGTTTGTCTGGGAATCGGGCCGAAAAGGCGTGAAACAAACAAGCAGGAGCCGCAGTCTATACCTACGCTGGAAAACGTGTATGTGTGCGTGTGTGCACACATATATGAACTAAAGAAACCAAGACAAACCCCTCAAACAAACAAACAAAACAACCCAGCCCCAAAAAAACCCACCCACCCCCTCAAAGCCTCAAACATGTCGTGGGCTTTTATTTGCTACTAAGTACTTACATGGAAAAAGCAACTCTGTGACCTCAAGGCAAGCAATGAAAAAAAAAAGGAAATTGAATTCGTGACATTGAAAGCTAGCTACATCAATGGCTTTTGTGGTCTCACAGCCAGTATTTTACAAATTTGTTTCAGTTTCTTTTTGTTGCCTCCTTCTTTTTTTTTTCCCTCCCCTGAGAAAATATCGTTAACCCTGTTTTTAAGCACAGAACAAATCTGTGGAAATTAATGTTCATTGGTCTCACCTGTTGTGGAAAATCCACTCCCTCAGCCTCTTCAGGTTGTTTCATGTTATTAGCACCTAAATGTTACATTCAGCTATTTCATATACCACTGTCACCGCGTTCCTCCTACACGTCAAGTAAAAGGTTAATTCTTACTGGTTTTGTGTATTATGTGGTTTTGCTCCCATTACAGATACTGTGAATGAGCTGTCAAGTAGAAAGAAGAAAATACTTCATGAAAACTTTTGACTGGTCATTTCACAGTATTTTAACTCTTCCGAGAATCTCAGCTCCTTTTTGAGATACGTAAAGACAACATAAGTGCATGAACTTACACTGAAACATATGTTTAAAGTTGTAGTTTTTGCTGTTGACCAGATTATCTCGCTACGGTCTGCAAGTTAATGTGAGTACATCCTTTTGCTTCTAATACTTGGGTTTTTTTCTGTGTTCTTGAATAACTTTTAGAATCAAGAAGGAGAAAAAGACTTTATTTTTTTTTCTAAGCTAATGCATAGGCTTAATAACTCTTCCTGCTCTACACAGTAGCAAGGCAAGGGACCTTCATTGTGCTCAGATCTTGTGGCGAGAATATCTGTTCTTACCAGAGAAGTGTAGGCAGTGCTCTCTTCCTATTATTCCTGCTTATGACCTTTGTGGACATGACTAAGTCATGCAGATATTTTCACTCATTGTTAGCAGCTGTTTGGCACAGCTTGAGATTAATACTGTGGGAACCCTGAGTTTATGTGTAAATGGATGACTTCTTCCTACGGGTGTTCCAAGGACTGTTGCTCACATAGAGCTTTGATCAGATGACATGTTTCTTAAAATGCCTGTGGTATTTTATGTACTAATTTTCCCAACATTTCTGTCTCTGGTTACAGTGAACCACTGTTAACAATAGCAAATTTTCCCTACTGGGGAATTTTCCAATAATGGGGAAGTTTTCTAAAGAAGTACATGGAGCTACATCAACATTCAAGTTCTGTCACAAGAAGTCTTTGGGCAAATAGTTCTCTTTTTCCTGTCTTCTTCGTCTGATTGTGGGGGAAACATACAGCACCAATACCAGGGAGCATTTTGCACAGTGAATATCTTTTTGCTTTTATAAAACTGTTTGCCATAGATGTCAGAAGCTTGCACAAGGAGAGAAGGGACATTGTGGCAGGTTCTGTCAGAAAAAATGATGAGAAGATTGCAGCTTTGGTAAAGAACTTTGATGGGCATCTATGTCTCGAGCTGTTTCGTCCAATCCAGCCAGGGGGTCCTTCTGCTCAGAGTGAAGCAGGGGAAGGGTCTGTAATTGCTACCGCAGTGAGTTTTTTTCATGCGCATCTGGATTTGACCTGGACCTACTTTTTATCTCTCTGAAAGTGAAAAATTGAGTACAGCAGCAGTCTATCTCTGTCTTGAGGAGTTTTGTAAGTAATAGTAATTTTTTTGTGTGTGTGTAGCGAGGCTTGTTTTCTGCTACAGTGGGAGTAAGCAAGCAACTTACAGTTCAGCAATTGCAGGTTACAAGCTTGGGTCTCAGGACTATAAAATCTTACTTGTTGCCATCCGTCTTCCAGGATTTAACCAGAACAGCTCTCCTGGAGTTCATACTGATATTAAAATTTCCTGACAAAAGAGTGTGGGTATTGGTTGCATGCATGGCTATTGGTATCTTTCCATGACTGTGAAGCACATGCTATTTTTTCTGAGTAGTCTCTCAGCTACAGCCTCTACTTTGAAAGAAGTAGAAAGTATTTTGGGGCTGAGGATGCTACAACTCTGGTTGTTCTGGCATGGGGAGTACAGAAAGGTGTACACCTACACCCACTGGTCTCAGTGGCTCAGTCTTCTGCAGGTTTGCCTCTAGAGTAAGCATGTTCAGAGCACGCTTGTGAGATCAGTGTACCTCTGTCTTGTTGGAGAAGCTTTACTCTGGAGTTTAGTTGGTGCTCTGGACTCTGGGCTGCTTTTCACCCAGGCAGTGGCATCATGATTGAGGCACTCTGGAATGTACACATCACCAGAAACTCTTAACTACCTACACTATTAGGCAGCAATTTGCTAGTGCTGTTAAGAACATCATTTGTAGTTAAGGAATTAATTGGGTACGTAACTAGTATAAGAAGCTTGGAATTTCTTTGTCAGTTAAATAGTTTTTTATTCTCATGAGGATCTTACTTGTATTTTCCTGTCCCTGCTATCAGAACACCCTTCTGTAGTTGCTCATTCCTGCCTAACCATGTATTAGATTGAGTCCCTTTTTCAGCTCCATCTGTGTTGCCTTCTGCAAACCTGCTATTTGGATCAGGCAACAGCAACCTGAGGAAAAAAGCAGCTTGAGTGAAATTCTTATTGAGGACTCTAATTCCCTTAAGTGATAACACTGTAAAGGCACAGGTGTCTTATGATTCAGGACAATATTGTTGTTTTATTATCATCTTAAAGTTGACAGTCAGAGAAAGAAATGCAAAACTTCTTACTAAAAATGGTAAGAATTGCAGTTCAGATCAGTTAGGAAGTGTAAAAAGTGTTACAGTAGCCTAATTTCTTACACAAATGCTGAAACTACCACTAGAAAACAGTTAAAAGCAATCTTTCCTTATTTTTGCGTCTATTTGAGTATCCAAAATGAAGGTTTTATTTAGATAAAATTCTACTGTTCTCTACACTCACAAAAGAATTCCATTACAGTGAGTCTGAATTTTTCTTGATAGCAATTTGAAGAATGATGGCAGTATTTGATACTAGTATTGCTCTGACTTAAAATGCACACTTAGCAAGTTCAGTGGGCGTGTGAAGGTTAAGTGTATGAGCTGACATTAACAAGTGTTTTATAATGTTAGAGTGTTATGTAGGAGTAGAAAAGCTATGTCAATAGAGAGGGGGAAAACTTCTGACAGAAAATTGAACTAATTTAAATGTTCAGAGGTAAAACATCAGAATTTCAAGAAAATATATTTTGTTTGTAGGCTGACTTTTGTTTGTCATTGTTTTACAAAGGCATTATTGTGTAAGTACTTGCTAAGTGATTAATTACTGCATGAATTCTGTTCACAATATACATAACTTCATAAGCCCCGTGATAAGTACTGTGAGACCAGGTGTTATAAAACAGGGTATGTTCACAGTGTGTTAAAGTAAGGCAAATAGGTGGGGAAGAACTAAGTTCTATTTCTTCCACTGGATGTGTATGGAAAACTCATTCATTCCCCTAGCAGAAGCAACACTCCCTGCTACAGTTTAGGGGAACAACTGGGTGTTTGTCAGCATTTATTTAGTAACTGTCAGATAGTAACAGAACATGTATTTTGCTGTGAACAAGAACAAATATGTAAAGCAAATAAAATTAGATGTTCTTCCTGGGCCCATACAGCCCCATTTCTGCCTGATCATCTACTGCAGTTAAAGGTGCAATTTTGTCATGGTTTGGGCTAGAGAGGAGTTCAATGCCTGCTTTCCAGTTTGTTGTGTGGAGTGACTACAAAGTGTATTTTACAGCCCAAGTTAGAAAATGAGCAGATATTTATATTTGTCTATTGTTTTATCATTTTAGGTTCTGTTTACGTCATGGAAAAGCTTTTGCTTTTGCATACGTTTTTGTTCTACTGGCATTTCCTAAATGGTAAGAAGCTGAGTCATAAAGAGCAATAGAACTGCTGAAGTATGTTTCCTCTCCACGTATAAGCATAGAAATGTTAATTGCTCAGTTTTCCTTTGGGTGCTAGCATTTGGCATCTTTTCCTTACTGTTTTAAATAAATACTTCCTAGCAAGCTTCTACACTAAATTAGGTATGTATGCTTAGTACGTATGCTTTGATCCAGGACCAGTTTGAAATCCCTGTTGGTGTTTCAGCATAGACACCATTTCAGCCAACGTACCATTTATGTA
The DNA here is from genome assembly GCF_000691845.1 of Merops nubicus. Classification (NCBI taxonomy): domain Eukaryota; kingdom Metazoa; phylum Chordata; class Aves; order Coraciiformes; family Meropidae; genus Merops; species Merops nubicus. Next base: position 4,434 of record NW_008601923.1, read on the forward strand.
CAAAAAGTTTTATTAGCACTGGCAGACCTGGGAATTGTCATGTATCCTTCAACACTGTGTGTAAAAACAGCTTACGTTCATACAAAGAGAACATTCCCATCCCAGGTGCTAACAATTGCTTGTTTAACTTTCCTGAATAGGGCAGATGCTTTTGGTCCTTAAAACATCCTTATATAAAATTATAAACCTTATATGGCAAGACCTGGCTTCAAAGACTAGGCTTATAATTGGAAAATTAAGTTTTCTTCCAAATTATTTTTTTTTTTCAGCTTTATTCACAGTGGAAACTCCCCAGTCACTCTACACTGTGGAACATGGGAACAATGTGACCATGGAATGCACATTTCCAGTGACCGGAAAATTAAAATTTGGAGATTTAAGTGTCAGCTGGGAAAAAAAAGATAAGTTTAAAAAGCAGGTTTATGTGCTCCTCAGAGGAGAGGAAGACTTCAAAAGTCAGCACAGTGACTTTAAGGGAAGAATAAAACTGTTGAAAGAGAATCTGAAATGGGGACAGTCTCTCCTTCAGATCACTGATGTGAAGCTCAGAGACGCGGGGTTTTACCGCTGTGTTGTTGACTATGGTGAAGCTGACTACAAAACTGTCAATCTGAAAGTTAATGGTGAGTGCATTACTGCAGGGGGTGTAACACTATCTGACACTGTTAAAAGATTACAGAGGAGTCCCTGAAATAAGACAACTCTGGGTTAGCCCTTAAAGGAACGTCTCCAGAGACTGGAGCCACTTCATGGCCCTTGCACAGCTGTAGAACTGTTTCTGTGCAGGTTGAATCTGTCCTTTAGTTCCCACAATGGCATGTGAGGTATGGTGTTGCAAAACCATTTATACAAGAGAAAGACCAGAAAGCTAAGGCAATATTCTAAAGAGCATCACAATTGTAATAAATTTTATACCTCTGTTTACTATCGAGAGACACAATAGTGATATTTACTTTTTCTGTTGGGAGTATTACTTACAAAATCAAAGCTGATGTACAGAAACTTGACCCAGGGGCTGGAGATAAAGAAAAGGTGTCTGGCTAACACATGTTCTTCTAGTTTTCTACTAGCATCAATTTTCTTCCACATCTTTAGCTCCTTATAGAACTATAACCCAAGGAGTGGTGAGCACAGGAGACAATGAATGGAAGCTGACATGTCAGTCAGAAGGATACCCACAAGCTGAAGTGATATGGCAAAACAGAGAACATGAAGATTTGACTGATAAGGCAAACACAAGTTATGAAACTGGAACTGACCAGCTGTATCATGTGACAAGTACCCTTACAATCAGAAGTAAGAGTGATGAGATTTTTTACTGTATATTCTGCAATAAAGAGCTGCAAGAAAATACATCTGCCATTTTACACATAGCAGGTAACATTTCTAAATTTCGTTTATAGTAATACGCTTTAGGGTACTGTGTCATTTTGTCCCAGCTGAATAAGCCATGATTTGTTATCTTTCCTACCTAATTTTGAAAAGGCTAAAAAGAAATACTTATACTGCTGAGTTTTGCTATTAGTGTACACTTCCACCATACTAACACGTTCATCATGCATGTGTGGACAGAATTCAAGGATAGGAATTTTGTATGACCTCTGGTTATGTGAAAAATGAGTCTGAGTGTAAAAAAAAGTTCCATTATTTGAAAAGCATGTAGCATGGAGTCTAGAAATTAAACCTTCCCTTATAAATTAAATACATCTTCCAACAATGTTGTTTTGCTGATGATAATTGTCGAATCAATATGAACAATAGGGCCTTTTCCTGCCAGTACAGTGTTTGTTTTGAGTATATTTAAATTTACCAAGCTGTACACAGATTTTTTTTTTTTCTCTCTCATAAAATCTGGATGGAAGGAAGACACATGAATGGGGAATGCAATACAAATTCTCATTAAACCTTTTAACTGGGCACCACCCTGACTCCTTTTGCTTTCGGTTACTCTTCTAGTTTTTGCGTTGTACAAGAAAAGTTTGCACAAGCTTTCAACCAGGCTGGAGACCTGATCCAACTCAAAAATAATGTTTCTGTTTATCAAGCTATTACTTGGTCAGGTTGTTTCCCTGGTCCTGTTCACCATACAATTTTAAAAAGCTCTGTGCTGGCACACTTTTTGGGACTAACAAGGGGTGGAAACAGGCAGCTGAGAGAGAGAAAGCCGAGTCATCTTTTCAACAAGTCATGAGTGTGCAAGTTTGGTTTTAACAAGAAATGCTCCTGGGATTCAAGGAGGATTCACTTATCCTTTGCCTTCAGAGCTTTACCAGATGAAAGGGACTCTGTTGTCTTTCTCGATCAGCTGTTTCCTGTAGTCCTGATGGGACACTGATCTAGATGTAACACTTTGTACCTTGGTGACAAGCAGGATTTGTGACAGGAATTGAGGGCACTGTCCCATGGAATGCAGGAAGCAAAGAGCTATCTTTTTTTCCATTTGTTAGGATGAAATACAACGAAGTGCATCATCAGCACCTGACCTTAGACACAATCTTAAATGCTGTTACCATGTCTGAACTGCTCATAGCAAAAATAATATTGCAAAAATGAAAAGGGAGAAGTTTATGCAGTTATGAAATATTTTCCACTTGTTTTTCTTGAAGATTCAGCTGATGATGTTCTGTGGACTGAGAGCAGACGCTTCATTGGAGCAATTATCATTGTGACTGCTTGCTTTGTATCAGTGCTTCCTTTTTTGCTCTGCATAAGAAAAGGTACTCTATTTATTTCCACGTATCCCAGTTATTACCGTGTCTGTTCTGTTCATTTGTCCTTGCAGAGGCAGAATGAGACAATGAAAGTCTGCTTCAGATCTTCATCCTGAAACCACTATTTATTTTTACCACATTCTTTATTTCTTTTTTCTTTATCTGGCTTAGTTAAATACTAGCATATTAGCAGAGTGGAGCAGGTTGCCATCTCCTCACAAACCAATTACCTATGCATCTCTATCAAATTTCCTTATAGGTAATGACGTAGAGCAATAAGATTAGTGTCTAATCTATTCAAACATCAAAGCACAGCTCATACACCTACTGGAAATGGAAGTTTACTATCACATGTCCTCACTTTTGATTTGGGACCAGGATGCTGGAAGCAGGCAAAGCAGTGGGCTTTTTTTAGTTTATTTTTTTCCTGCATTGCAGTGAAAAATTTCACTGAACTGGGAGTGCGTTTTTGTTAAGTGATCTAATTCTTACAAACTCTACATATATATCTTCATTCTGGCTAAAACACCATTAAATGGTGGACTACATGTATCCAAGGGGTTGAGTCTATTTTTTCTCTTTATTTGGTTGTTTGTGAGGTTTTTTTTTCCCTTGGAGAGAAGGTAGATGTGTTTGAGTACTTCATATTCAGGACTATTTCTTACTCTTCATTTTAACAGGTACAATAAATTCATGCAGATCTCAGAACGTCCATGGAACTGATTTGAAAATGTTGAAAGGAAAGTGGTTTTGCTGAACATTCTGGGTTTGGCAAGAATTCTTCCTCTGTATAACAAAACTGTGGACATTTTTAGCTGATGTGTAGCTACTTCTTTTTTTCCAAGTAACTTCATTTTTTTTTTTTTTTTTTTTTTGGTCAGGTTGTATGCAGACAAAAAAGTACAAGAGCCATCGAGGTTGAAAGAGTGCTCTTAGTACTATAATATCATACTGTCATGACTCTGTAAATTATTATCAGCAGTGCAAAAGCCTGAACAAGATAGTTACTAAGTGCTTCCCTGGAAATTCTTTGATTTTATAGGAGATGTAAATGTGTGTAGCTGGCATGAAATTCAGCTAGAACTAATGCAAAGGCTAGTTGTCTTTTCAAGTGGTATCTCAAAAGCTTCCACACTATGAGAGGTGTACTTTCTAAAGCAGTAGAGCAGTAAAAACCAGAAACAGTCGTAATTTCTGTCTGCAAATTACACTGAACTATCTATAAACAAACTCTACACTGAGTGATTATGTTCAAGTCCCATAAAATAAATACAAGGTAGAATTAGATGTGGACATTCAGTGGTTTTGGCCACAAACTCTTCTCCTTCATTTGAGTTATGGAAAAATGTCCTGGGAGAAGTGTTCCTAAGCTTAACAGGCTTGCAGGTGATGCCAGAAGGCTGCAAGAAGATCTGTAAATAACCCTGTATATGTACCAATATACTTGTCCTGAGGATATTATAGGAATAGGAGCAGAACATGAAAATGGAAGAAGGGAGAGCAAAATCCTTGCCTTCTCAGAAGATTCCCATCTGGGAATTTCAGTGAAGGGTGGAAGTTTCCTAGGTTGCTGGAGTATTATTTATTGTTTGTGTGTGTATGTGATAATGTATATAGATGTCATGATGTACATGTTTATCATGATTATGTTATATATATAGATATATGTGTTTACGTCATAAACTACAAGTTGGTTCAGAAGCTAAAGTAATAATAGCAAGGGCTTTTTCTGTTAGAGCTGTCTGAACTGTCCTAGATGACCAGACAAGTGATTCTTTCAGAATGAAAACTCCCTGGAATATGTGTGTGTTTGGTTGGTTGGTTGGTTTTTTGCCTTGAAAAGTGGTGAGAAGGTGATCCCCCTCTTGTTCCCTGTTGTCCAATATGCTCATATATTGGGTGAAAACATATAATGGAAAACTATTTGAACAAGTATCTTTCAGTGATGTTAGTGTATAGTTATCAATGGAGCTCTGGCTTAGGAATGAGGAAAGGAAATTAAAGGGGCAGGATAGGGGCACTGAAGAAAATATTTTAAAGTCTCTCAAGAAATTGAGTGTTTTGAGAACTGATGATTATACTATGCTAAGTGTGCCCTTCCCACCAGTGTGCTTAGCAGGTCCAGAGAAGGGTAGCGAGGCTGGTGAGAGGGCTGGAAAACATGCCTCATGAGGAGTGGCTGAGGGAACTGGGGTTGTTTAGTGTAGAGGAGAGGAGACTGAAAGGAGACCTTATTGCTCTCTACAACTACCTGAAAGGAGATTGGAGTGAGGCTGGTGCTAGTCTCTTCTCCCAAATTAGTAATGATAGCACAAGGAGAAATAGCCTCAAGTTGTACCAGGGGAGGTTTCAGTTGGATATTAAGAAGAATTTCTTGACTAAGAGAGTGGTTAGGCACTGGAACGGGCTGCCCAGAGAGGTGGTGGAGTCATCATCCCTGGAGGTGTTAAAAAAATGAGTAGATGTAGCACATGAGGCTGCGGACTAGTGGTTAGAGAATGTTGGGATGGTGGTTGGACTTGATGATCCTAGAGGTCCTTTCCAACCATAGAGATTCTATTATTAGATTTAAAGTATTTAGTTTTCTTTTTGATTTTTCTCTCCCATTTTCTTTCAGCTGGAGCAAATAAGGAAAACAGAACACCTGTGACTAGTTCATCAATATCAATTACGTACATATGGCATAAATCTAACTCAGTGTGATTCTTGTGGAAATAGTTGCTTGAGAATTTACTTTATAATGATGACAATCAAAAGCAAATTTACATTCAACTTTCATTTTGCTTTCTACTTTTCATTTATCATAGAAACGTTTAGACTGGAAAAGACGTGTAAGATCATGGAGTCCAAACATTAACCTAACGCTGCCAAGGCCACCATCAAACCATGTCCTTCATCTCCACATCTTTTAGTTACCTCCAGGGAGGTATTTATTGTTAATAATGTAACAACTAGAAATTAAAATTGGAAGAGTGACTTGCCATTACTATGTTAGCCTCTTGAAGGGAAATTGTGAAAGAAAAGCATACTTGTTTCAGGAGCAGATGCAGTCCTGATATGCACAAGGACAGAGTATTGTGCTGTGTTTTGGAAAGTTTGTGACAGGATGAGACATGCTCCCTTGAACGTACACCATAGGATGGCAGCACATTCTGCTGTGCAATTTGAGCCATCAGGATTTTGTCACATTGAGGAGAGACAGTTTGGCCCTGTTGAAAGACAGGAAGAAGCTCCCAATCTGCATTTAAGTCACATAGTTCCTAGTTGACCTGAGGTAGCAGGTTTTAAGAAAGCTTTATCACTATATGAAAAGTTAAAGCTATGCTGACTGTTATCTGTATACATGTCATTTTTTTAAAGGGCTGTCAAAAGGTAAGGATACACATGACTGCAGAGATGCTCCTTTTGAAGAAAAAGAGCTGAAATGTAAGTATAAATGATAGAGGCGAAAACAGTAGCAAACTGCGCACAGCATAAATCATCTGTTGTCATCAGAGCCTTGATTCATAGCTGGTTTATTTAGTCCTTTGTTTCAACAGATAGAACCTTCATTCTGTCTCAGAAACTCACTGTCATAACTCATTGTGTACTGGGGCTTATATCAAGAAATTAATCTCTTTTTAAAAATAAACTGGAAAGCCATGCAAAGGAAGATGTGATGCAGAGTTATATAACAACCCAAATTAGTCATCTCTCTAGCTCACACTTTTGCTATAGAAACAGTTGGTGCCAGCACAACTGAAGGAGTGATAATGGCAGTGGGGAGAGGGACCTTAACCCATCACAGCCGCGCACACACATCTCAAGCCATGAGATTTTGTTTCAGCAAAGGAAGGAAATAAATGGCCAGATCTCTGAAATGTCTAAAACATACTGTAGTATGCAACAGAAGGGTGAAGTTTTTGAGGTTTTCCTTTCATGTTCTTGCTGACTTATAAAACACATTAATTGCTTCCTGAATCTCTCCCTGCTGCACTTCACTGTAGTAAATGTAAACTAATGTGAGCCTGCTGGTCCTTCAGGTACAGAGATCTCCAAGTCAAAGCGTTAAGGCCTGGAGATGTGCTGCCAGAGATACTGACAGACAGAGTGCTGAGTATATTTGAAATGTTTTAAAAAAAGATTTAAAAGAATGGGGTACCTAAGCCACGTCAATTTCACTGTATTTGCTAAAGGGCACTTCCCACCAGCTTGTTTGAACTAGTACTGTTTCCTCTGATGACCATCTTCTTTTTCTGTTTGACTTCTAAACTGATTTTATTTTAGATCTTTAATTGTGACCATGAAGGATTTTTTTCTTTTTTTTTTTTTTACCTCCTAACTCCAGGAAAGGGTCCCAAAACTATGAAATGTTCTGTGACTTTCTGTAATTTGATAATTTTTTCATATAATTCTTTCTTCTACAGATATGCAAATTGAGAAGACCTAGAGAAAACAAAGGAACATTTCTTTTTCTTCTGTGGTGAAGATTTAACAGCTCAAATGTTCCATGTTCTGTCTATTTGGAGGAATATTAATTTTTTGTTTTTATTTTGTGATGGCAATTTTGTGTCATTGTAGCTCAGGAAAAACTGCAATGAAGTTAATAGAATTATTACAGTACAAAAAGTCCTTGGATTCAAGCTTCTCTATATGCAACTAGGTATGGAGATTTATTTAAATATCCAAGTTTCTGCTTTCTCCAGTTTATGCACTTTCAAAGACACATTTAATGAAAACTATCTTTAAGGTAAAGCACTTTAGGTCTATGACTGTCATGAATTTCATAGCTAGTTCTTGAATAAGTCGTCCTCTGTTCTGTGGTTTTTGTTGTTCTCTCACCTGAACTCTCAGTACCCTGAAGACATTTTGCTATCCAGATTTTCGAGAATTTTGCCAATATTTTGATCCTCATAAAGTATAAGGGTGCAACAAGACAAGATGCCATACAGACAGGGCATTTTCTGTCCTTGCTGTAGATCTTAAAATACCAGATACACACAGCTAAGCCTGAAATAGATACTATAACCCTCTTAGCCCTATAGTTCGGGACTTATTAGACAATACTGAGCTTCTTGATCTCCTTTTCTGAAAAGTGTTTTGGGGATTTAATTACCTTGTGATATAGCTGGCATTACTTGGTTACTGCTCGTTACTCTTCTGATATACCATCTGGGGATAATGCAGCTCTTCGGACCTCCAGGAAGAACACCTCTTGATTTGGACTGCCTTTTTGTTCATCTTGGGAATAGAAGAAAGAGAAACTTCTCACTTCTAGGACATGAAATACATGCTCATGTGATTATTTAAGAAATGCTGAGGGAATGCACTTGTGGATTTCTTAAGCTATTGCTTTGTTACAGTTTGCTAGGTGTGTGGCTTTTTTAGGGGTCATATACAGATGGAAATTATTTATTACAGTGCTATTCACAAATATATTTTTTAAATAATGCAAGTTTTATTTTTCTTGACCTTTTTGTTCTCTCTTTGACTTGTCAATAAGTAGTGTTAACAACACGTGCTTTTTCTGGGAAAATCCAGTATCTGAGATTTGGGTGTACAATACTGTATAAACCCTTGCCATCACTCTAATGTGTCCTACAAAGAAGAGACAGTGGAAAGCTGGAATCTCACTACACTCAGGTTTTTGTTTATCAGTGAATTCAGCCCTTGGCCCATTGCTTCACCGCTGGCAGTATTTCTTCTAGCTGATGCAGAGCTGTGTTTAATGCATCTCAGCAAGCTGCTCTGTATAGTAGGATAGAGAAACATCTCTTGTCACCATGCAAGAGCTGGTGGACCTCTGTTAAATAAAAGAGTAACTATAAGGTAATTTCCCTAATTCTTTGCACAGCTTGAATATTCTGACACTGATTCTTACCATCTGATTCTTCAAGTATACTTTGTGAACTTCAGCATCCCTTCCTGCTTCCCAGCATGCTTTTTAAGGCCACAGTCTGGGTGTCACTGAAGGCAATGGCTGTTTTTTGATTATTCCTGGAGTATAAGAGTGGCTTTGCAAATATTAGGGCCTTTTGTAGAAAAAATACTGATTCTCCTCAACACACAAATGTAGTTTCATGTCACCACATAACTTGTTCCCCCTCCAGAAAACCTCTTAATTTTCTACTTCCTCTTTGAGATTGCAACGGTTATTTATATATTAAAGTGAAAAGTCTACTCCTTATAGTTATAATCAGCCTTCGCAAGGCTGTGCTTTTAGAGCATGCTCAGTATCCTGGAACGATGTTATATCTTTATCAAGCTCCACCAGACAGGAGAAATTGTTAGATTTACCTTTTCCCAACAGGAGAAATAGTAAGTTACTGTTGACAGTGCTGTGTATCAGATAAGGAAGATAATGAAATAAGGGGATATAAATGTGTTTTTAATTTCTGTAGCTGAACACTACCATCCAAAATGCCAGTGCTTGTATTCCTAAGTGGTTAATAAGATTTAAATTTTTCTACTTACTTAATTAGAAAGGCAAGATGTGTGGTGGATAACAGGTCATGTGAAAAGACCTATCCTCTCTACATAAGCTCTACTTTATATTTCTATAACATCTAAACCAGGACTTGTCTAATCTATTTTTAGTTATTTTACAAATTAGCCTTTTAGGTTAGGCTAAGTTTCTTGGCCTCATTCTTACAAATACAGGGAGACAGGCCCACATGCTCATCTTTCAATGCTAGGAGATATTTTTGCATGATTACTTTTTATTTGTGACAGAGGGACAATATACATGTAACTGAAAACATGACACATTTAGGTCACGAGAACGAGGTAAGAGGAAATCCTTCCTATCCTAACAAAAAAAAAAAAAGTTACTAAGCACCAAATTTGTAAAAATATTTTTTCCACTCTTGTTTTTAGGTATTTAGAAAATAAAATCCAGTAGGAAGGTAGACTCAGCTTCAGTAAGCAACATTTTTCTTCCTATTGGTCATTCATTGTTAGATGTCCAAAAGTGCTCACAAAAGCCTGGTTCATGTGCACAATCTAAATTGGCTTATTGGTATTTGAGTTCAGGACTCATTGATATGAAAAATGGAGTTATGAACCAGTCCAGTGGCCTTTTTTGTGATGTGGCATTTAATTCTGTAGAATATGTATACTATTACTAATAATAATTGCACTAAAGAATAACTAATATAATGAAAAATACAATCATTGCTATTGACCTGCAGTGCTTTTCATGGAGCAGCATACAGGGTATGTGTCCCGTTTCCCTTCTGGCCAAAAAAGTAACTTTAACATCCTTGAGTGACATAAACCAGTAATGTAGCATCCAAGCGTGGGCTAACCAGCAAAATGGCAGAGATGTTAACAGTGGAATTTCTGCTTTTGCAGATGTTAACAGTGGAATTCTGTTTTCTAGCACCTTCTCCACGGTTACCTGTTTCCCTCTCCATATTTCTCTGGTCCTGAAATCTAGGTTATTGTCCCAGCCAAGTCCCTGCCAGGTGTTCTTGGGTTCATGAGATGGCCAAGGCAGATCACTGACCTACTGGGCAGTTGCACTGAGCTTTCTCTCTCCCCGTCCGAAAACAGGACCACATGAAGAAAACCTATTGTAGCTAGAGCTGACTCTGAGTAAGAAGATGGTGGTGGTCACTATGAAGTAACTTTGGGGTACCTTTTCTGTCAGGTGCAAAGAGAACAACGAATACTTCTGTTTTCCTTCCAGAAGAAGTCTTAATACTTGCAGGGAAACTAGGCACTTAGGTGCAATGGAGGTAGAGTTTCCTCAACAAATGAGTGAGGAAGTTGTGGGTGGAACAGGCAAGCAAAGGTCTAATCAAAAGACAGGGAACATAGTGATCATCAAAACAAGGCTTCCCTGGGGATGTTGTGCAGGTAGAGAGTCTCCCTTGGTAGGACACTTGGTAGGACACATTCTGCAAAGGCATTTACTGGGAATCACCATGCCTCCAGCTGGAATATCCACCTTTTACAATGTCTCTGGCAGAGGGTTATCTCCTACCTTTCCCCCCTCAAAATGCCTGTGGGCTCTGCACAACTTCCATATCATCCATGTTTTTCTGCCTTTTTTCTTTATTTTACCATTAATAAATCCCTTAAAAATATTATTAATTGCAAGGTTCAGGATGCTCAGGAATTACTTTATGTGATAGGGCTACAGGATAAGTTTACTGAGAGGAAAAAAAAAAAAAAAAAAAAGCTGTACAACAGTGGTTTTGTTGAGATGGGCTGCTCTGCACCAGGCAGCAGGAGACATTTCATAGTCTGAGTCAGAATAGAACTCTGAGGCAGTCAGTCATCACATGTCATGCTAAACCAACCAGGATTCAAGGGACTAAAGTCACAACCATTATTTATGTGGAGCTAGAGCACAATTTTCCCAAATGATGAGGAAAGAACTGGAAACAAAAGAGTATATGGGTCCTATATGCAGAATCAATGGATCTGAGAATCCACAGCCTGCTCTAGGTGAGTCTGCTTTAGCAGAGGTGCTGGACTGCATAATCTCCAGAGGTCCTTCCCAACTGCAACCATTCTGTGATTCTGAGAAACCTGGGAAAAGAGCACTGTATCTTTTTTTATGTCTTCCAGTCATGATGTGGTCATAAATTAAAAGACAGTGATGAACTGAGTAGGGAAGTAAATAGTACCTACTAACAGTAAAATTCACAGAGGTATCCTTTGATAAAGTTGTTTAATAGAATAGAATAATCTATGTTGGAAAGCAGCTCCAGCAGTCACCTAGTCCAACCTTCCACTCCAAGCATGGCCAACTTACATCCAATTGCCCTAGCTTTGTCCTGTCAAGTTTGGCATGTTTGCAAGGATGAAGATTCACAACCTTGCTGATAAACAGTCTAACTATTTTTTTTGTGATTATTAATTTTTTTTTTAAAATAATATGGATATAGAGCCATATTATTATCCAAATCTGTAAATGTTAGGTAATCTCATGACGAATTATTGAAAAATCATTCTTATGAAAATTAAGAAAATTTAACTTGCTGGTTTCATGAACGCAGAACAGTCCTAGCAAATGCAAGTTCAGGTGCCAAGGTTGTATACTGCTCTAAATCCAGCAAAAGATTATAGGTGTAATTAAAAGCAGAATTTGAGCATATAGATTTTACAGAATGTTTTGAATAATCTTGTTTGGATGCATGTTCTCAGCAAAGCAGAGCACTGAACTCAGAGTGTGTTCAGTATGAAACATCAAAATGAAACCGGAACCACTTACAGATTCCTAAGAAACTTGGTGGTTTCCTTTAACACAGCCAGTAGTTTTATGACATCAAGCCTCAATAAGATCAGCCTACAAGCTGTGCTAACAGTGCATGTTTTAAACTGATCATGAGAGCTGGATGGTTTCTGCTGTCATGTGAACAGGATAAAGCTGCTTTGTGAAGCCTTGAAAATCTTAGCTGTTATCTGAACCTGATGCTTCCAATGACGGCATAAAAATCTGATGTGAGTATAACGCTGCTAAAAGGCAAATGGACTATACTGTATTTCTGACCGGCGGATTGCAGATTTTTTCCTGTATTCTTAAGATTTGCTTAAATTAAGTTTCTTTTCAAATGATTTGTAGGGAGTGGAGTCTGATTCAGAGATTTGATATATTCCAGATTCTAAACCACCCATCCATGTAACTTCAAACCCTGGGGAATAAAGAGTTTTAGAAGCTGAACTTGTCTTGTGACTCAATCTTCTGTCATAGGTGAAGGCAAAATAGTGGTGCTAGTGAAGCCTCTTCAGCTTATGCATTGGGATGTTGCTGTTTGTAAACATTTTGCTCTGAACTTCAGGGAAGAGAAGTATGGAGAACCAAAATCTTTATTTATTTTTATCTGTATGTTCCTGCCCTCTTCCTTTTGGTTGTTAATAAACCCCTACCTGCAGATAGTAGGTTGTTTTAGTTGTACAGCAAGTCTTCACTTTCTGCATTCCCAGGAGGAGTACAGGCTAGGAAAAGGAGAATTTCTTGTACTTCTCTGGCAAGCCTTTGTGTCGTAGCTGGAAATATGAAAGAAAATTTGCAGTGTGTCATGGTGAAGTGTTACCCTGTATTGTTCAGTGCTGCTGCTAAGTGTGTTCTCTGGAACACACAGCTGCATTTTAAATGTAATGACTTTTTTTGTAACAAAATTTCCACCCATTTTTATCCTAACATCTATTGCAAAAAAAAAAAAAAAAAAAAAAATTCATTTAAGGTTGTATGAATTACTATATTTGACACTGAGAAAAAAAAAGTGACAGGGGAAAATATACAACAGGTGACAGTTAAACCATGCAGGGACAGTGAAAATTCAGAGCAAGGGTAGGCAAAGAAGGAAGTGGGAAAGTATTCCTCTTCACCTGAAAGCCTAAGTGTGACAGAGAGCAGACTGAAACAATGTAAGTAGGCTGCCACAGGTGATGTGAACATCAGATACAAAGCTAGGGACCCAACAGTAGATTGACTGTAGAGTGAGGTGGACACCAAGGGACGAAATAAGGGCGCAACAACAGAGAAGGAACAGCAGGTGAGTGGGTGTGTGGGTGAGGTGGATCAGAGGGAAAAAGTGCAGAAGACCATGTCCTCAGAAGACGATGACACAGGCTTGAGAAATGGGCTTTGAACAAATGTTAGTATGCACTGCTATTTTTTTGAATGAAATTCTTGAGGTGGAAGCAAAGTACTTCCTTTCTGATGGTGTGATATAGAACAGGTGTAGTTTGTATGAAGATCTATAATGCTGCCTTCTTGTTTATTTTCTGACCTAGGATTTTCATCTTTTTTTTTTTTTTAATGAATCCTTCACTGAAAGATAAACCAATTTAGTCATTTAATGAGGCAGTGGGAAAGGTAATGTCTTTTTCTATACATGAGAGTGTTGGAAGGAAGCTTTTGAACCCACAAGATGCATAGAAGACAAAAGATTTTCAGAGGAAAACAAAGAAAGCAAACTGTGACTGAGTCTTTTGCAGTGTACTCATGTGTAAGAGAAGGCAGTCAGTTTTCCAACAAAATGGGCATGAAACTCAGTTTCATGCAGGGAGATCTGAATAACCCTAAAACAACCTTAGGCATGGGAAGCAGTGCAATCACATTAGCTTGGTGTTGCTCTGATGCTTTCTTTCAGCCAAACAGAGCAAAGTAGGATGCTGTGTTAAAGGAGCTTGATGGCACTATCTTTGTAGGACAAAAACACAACGGCTGTACAAGGAGAAGGAACAGAGAAAGAGTGATCTGAGCTGATCTCTGGAATGGTATAGAGGATGTTAGTGGCAAGGCAAAAATGCTGAATGTAGGAAAGAATAAATCAATTAGAGCATTGCTGTTTCAAATCAATAACAAAGCCTGTCAGCTCTGGATTTCTCACCAGTCTTTCAGGTCACCTGAAATGCCATGTTTGCTAAAATGCACTTGACCGTTCATGTGGACACAGGCCACCTGTCAGCCTACTGATATTACTGTCCTCCTCCCTGCTCCCAGCTGTGGAGGGCAAGGTCCCTGCTTTTTTCCAGGAGCTTTGTAAGAACACCTGTGTTATACCTGCTAGAACAGAGCATGATCACATCATAAGCACTGCCAATATACTTACTTGGTCTGAAGAGAAATAGAATACAAACAAAGGTCTGTCTGGAATACCTACTTAACTCTAAAAGGACCAAGTACCCCTTCCTTAGTCTAATCCTTTAATCGTTTGGACTGAAGTCTGGGTGATTACTGTGAACTTTTATGTTCTGTGTATGTCTGACTTCTGCTTTAAGCCTGGAGAAGAGCCATTGTGCTTGGGAGCTTGTTTAGATTTTCCAGCAGTTCTGATTTTTCTTGTGAAAGATATGCTTTTGGTCTATGAAGTTCTCTTTGTGTACTGCTGCTGAGTGCCATTATGTAAATGTCACATGTGTTTACTATTACAGGACTTAATAGTCCATTTGCTGGACTACAAATATTTAAATAGTTGAAATTATGTTTCCATGAAAGGCTTATACTAGAAGGTTCTTGAATCAGTGACTGTGCCTCAGGTTGTGTGAGTCTAGTGGACAGCAAAAAGAAGAAGATTCATCCACCACAGGATTCTCTGTTATCCTTGTGTTGGAAGCAATCATAGAATCATAGAATGGCTGGGGCTCAAGGAACCTTTGAAGCTACTCTAGTCTAACCTGTCTGTCATGATCAGGGATTCTCATAGCAGAGCTACTAACCAAAGGTGGTGGCAGAGTCTTGTATGAAGGCATTATACTAACATGCTGCTTTTATCTAAGAAAAGCACTATTATCTTTCAGATACAAGGCTGAAAGGAGGAGAATTGAATTCAAAGTTCACAGTGAGAACAGATGTGGGTTTCAATCTTAATTTCTAATGAGCAGATTGCAAAATATTCCGTGATTTCCATGTTCCTTTGCTTATGAATCTTCTTACAAACTCTTTAATACTGTCAACATTGTAGGAGTTGTCACTAACTGAGGTCAGGTAGTTCCGAACACCTCTGACCCTCATCAATTCGCTGTGGTTCACAACCTGTGTGTTCCCTGAAAATGAGATCCAGGAGCCATAACAATAAACATGTCAAAGATTTCTATACAAAGCACAGCTACTTAAAAGAAATATCCCATCTTTTGCTCAAGAGCTTCATGGCTTAAACATTTAGTGGAGTTTGATGTTCCTCTTTTACCACTTCTTTTACCTCCTGAGTGCATCCTTATAAAATACAGCCTAACTTCTGTGTGAAGAATTCAATGAAGTCCATACTTTATTTTAACATCCCATGTTGAAAATTGAATAATGTGTTTGAAACAATATTGTGGTCTGGAGCATACAGTTTGTGGTAACTGTGCCTAAACTTTCTGAGGGAACAAGAAATATCTTTCTCACTCCTTAAAAGGAGAATTTTTGGAAACCGTTTGAAATCTTATGTGAGCTAGTGCATTCCATTAGCCCAAAACCACCATCGTTTTTTTTGTTGTTAGTTTAGTTTGGTTTGATTTTGTGTCTGTTTATTTTGCTTTTTTTTTTTGTAGATGAGTGTTACAATCTCTGTGGGCATGTGAGCTGGGGACAGGACTAAAGTCATAGACATGCTCAGCTGAATCAAAACTTACTAGAATATGTTCCTTTTATGCCAAAGAAAGTCAAGTATAGGTTTCAGCTTAGTACTTTCAGTAAAATAAGAAAGCTGGTTAAAAAGAGAAAATTGTATTCCTCTCTTTTCCCGTTCATCTTGTCGTGACTTTGTTTTCATTGTTGCCATTCAAATTCATAGTTTTCGTTTCTACAGCTTCACTGGAACTTTCGCAACTCGTAAAAAGTCATAACGCTTTTTAGATGTTTGATGCTACAGTTTTCATCACTTCAACCCTCAAAGGTTTATTCAGCTTCATTTTCATAATCACACAGCACTGTGTGAAAACTTGCCTTTTCTTCTGCAGGTTGGGCTGGGAAATTCATTTACTGACATATCTGAATTGCTGTTGAAAGGTCATATGACTTCCTCATATTCTCAGATGTGGATTTCAATGTCTGAATGCTGCCAGAACAACTAAGTGCTATTTCTTATGGTCCCATGTTCCTTTGTTATACCCCTGTGAAGTTGTTACAGACAGATGATGAATATGCTTTAGAAATGGCCTTTTACTTAGAAGAAAAATAAACAGTGCTGTGCACAAACTTTCTAGGAGTTGTATACAAGGGCTACTGCATAGCAGGGCATGGCATATGTTTCACAAAAGGCAGGGAGAAAATGTGGGCTATTCTTTAACAGTATAAATAGCTGGTACTGCAAGCTCAGAAGAAATCACCTTCCAGATACTGGTGCAAATATTCTTTATGGCAGTGCATAAAGATGCCTGGTGGAGCCACATGATTAAGTTGCATGGGTAGATAGTAACTTGAAGTTGTGCAACAGGCTGATGTCTGCCAGTTAAGACTGCAGAAGTAACGAAGGATGCCTTCTAATAGAGATCCTTGCTGATAGTTTTTTGATCCTTCTAATACAGTTCCTTGCAGATCCCCACAAGCATTCTATGAATCTGCTTTTAGTAGCAGAAGTGAAAATGTTTCCCTCTTTGAGTTCTTCTATTGGCTTAAGGTAATGTCATGCTCTTCTCACATTAATCTGTCTGGTCAGGCAAGATTTACCCTTATTTCATATATAATTATTATGATTGCTATCTGATGGGGCTTTGATTAAGTGTCCCCTTATTTTTGTTCTATGTTTTTACTGTCAGTAATACATCCTTTTTTAAAAGTCCCATTCCATACATTATGCAAGTTACATGCTTTGCATTCTTGATGTACTCAGAGCTACAAAATGAGAGTAGATCACCTCAAATGGAAATACTGCTGCTGATATTGTTTATTATTACTTGCTCATACAGCTGAGATAATGATTTTTCACACATTAAGTATTAGCAACTCAGCCAGTCCTCTGATAAAGCTAATTAGCTTTCATTTACATGTAATAAGACTGCTTACTATAGTCTGCATAACCACATTTATGGTCACATAAAGGTCATATTTAGCTATGACATCAAAAGATCTAAATTGCCAGGAAAAGCCCTCTAATTTTGACTGCTAACTTTGGAAAGCTTGGGCCTGACTTTCTGAGGTACTGAGTGCTCTAAGGCGGAAACAATCAGAGAAAAGCAGCACCTCAGAAAATCAGAACCAGAATATTTCAGACTGAGCCACAAATGAATGGGGAAGTAAAATCAAACCCCCTTCAGTAAGTGTAGCTCTTGGGAAGTCTAAAATTGCCCCTTCTCTTCTTTACTTCCTTATGCTTACTTCTGGATCTCCTTCACTGATTTTTCAGATTATACTATATGTTTTATTCAAAGGAATTCTTCTTTCTTTTCTATTATTTCATTAGCTTTGTTATAAATGTTGTCCCTGGTTTTGAGGTGCGTTTTTTCTGCTTTTTTTTTCCCCTTTTTGCTTATATCGATCTGTATGCAAAATTGCTAACAATAGTTTACTTGTTACTGAAGTCTGGAGAAAAGGAGACTGAGGAGTGACCTCATCAATGTTTGTAAGTATGTAAGGGGTGAGTGTCAGGAAGATGGAATTAAGCTTTTTTCAGTGTTGACCTGTGATAGGACAAGGGGTAATGGGTGCAAATTGGAGCACAGGAGGTTCAAGGTGAATATCAGGAAAAATTTTTTTACTGTGAGGGTGACGGAGCACTGGAACAGGCTGCCCAGAGAGGTTGTGGAGTCTCCTTCACTGGAGTCATTCAAAACCCACCTGGACGCCTTCCTGTGTGATGTACTCTAGGTGGTCCTGCTCTGGCAGGGGGGTTGGACTAGATGATCTTTCGAGGTCCCTTCCAAGCCTTATGATTCTATGATTCTATGATACTGAAACAAGAAGATACTCTAAAACTGGACTTTCTCCTTTGACATTATTCCAAGGCTATTGGTTTCCTATCAGTAGTACAAGGTGGGTGTCAGGCACTGACATTTCCAAAGTAAAAGAAACAGCTGAGTAAGTCTTCATATCTAATCCGTTCTGAAGCAAACTTTAATTTACCCCCTCTGAGACACCAAGTACCTCACACTCAGTTCTAGGTATCTGCTGGTCTTGAGGTTAAAGAACTCATAGAATCATAGAATGTTTGAGTTGGAAGGGACCACCAAAGGTCATCTAGTCCAACCCCCCTGCCATATGCAAGGACATCTCCAACTAGATCAAGCTGCTCAGAGCCTCACCAAGGATGGTTCCCCCCTCCCACCTCTCTGGGCAACCTATTCCAGCGGTCTGTCACACTCATACTGAAGAGTTTTTTCCTAACATCTAACCTAAACCTACCCTTTTCTAGCTTAAAGCCGTTACCCTTTGTCCTGTCACTACAAACCCTTGTGAATAGTCCCTCCCCTGCTTTCTTCTAGGCCCCTTTCAGGTACTGGAAGGTTGCTATAAGGTCCCCCCAGAGCCTTCTCTTCTCCAGGCTGAGCTGCTCCAGCCCTCTGATCATTTCTGGGGCTCTCCGCCGAACACGTTCCAACAGCTCCACGTCCTCCTTGTGCTGGGGGCTTCAGCTTCTGACCATGTTTCTCTTGATGCAGCCTAGGATTTGAT